>NW_007377739.1:177453-194497 GCF_000475195.1 Diaphorina citri
CCTTGTTGGCGCTCGCGCTCCGCGCTCCTGGGGCTTCGCGGGGTTTTGAATGGGGTCGCGCTTCGCGCTCCCGGGGCTTTGCGGGGTTGTGCAGGGGGTCGCGCTTCGCGCTCCCTTGTTTACGGTCGCGCTGCGCGCTCCCGGGGGCTTTGCGGTGTTGTGCATGGGGTCGCGCTTCGCGCTCCCTCGTTTACGACCGCGCTGCGCGCTCCCGGGGCTTCGGGGAGTGTGCATGAGGTCGCGCTTCGCGCTCCCTTGGCTTCGCCCCTGAAAACTAATATCGTCCCTGAGTCTTGTCTCGAAGAAATGAAAACTTGGGGGTCGCGCTTCGCGCTCCTTCGTTTACGGTCGCGCTGCGCGCTCCCGGGGCTTCGCGGGGTTGTGCATGGGGTCGCGCTTCGCGCTCCCTTGTGGTCGCTTCGCGACTCCTCTTGTTTACGTCGCGCTGCGCGCTCCCGGGGGCTTCGCGGGGTTGTGCATGGGGTCCATTTACGGTCGCGCTGCGCGCTCCCGGGGCTTCGCGGGGTTGTGCATGTGGTCGCGCTTCGCGCTCCCTTGTTTACGGTCGCGCTGCGCGCTCCCGGGGGCTTCGCGGGGTTGTGCAGGGAGCATGGGGTCGCGCTTCGCGCTCCCTTATTAACGGTCGCGCTGCGCGCTCCCGGGGCTTCGCAGGGTTGTGCTTGGGGTCGCGCTTCGCGCTCCCGGGGCTTCGCCCCTGAAACCTTATATCGTCCCTGAGTTTTATCTCGAAATGAAAACATGTCGCGCTTTGCGCTCCCTCGTTTACGGTCGCGCTGCGCGTTCCCGGGGCTTCGCGGGGTGTCCATGAGGTCGCGCTTCACGCTCCCTTAGCTTCGCCCCTGAAAACAAATATCGTCCCTGAGTCTTGTTTCGAAGAAATGAAAACTAAAAGCGAGAGAAAATATTAAACGTAGGAAAAGTTTTGCTGGCCTCAAATAACTTTTCCTTTAGTTATCTAGAATCCAGACTAAAGGACTTGACCTTCTTGTATAAAAAGGCTTCAAATGAAATTAAGGTTAAAGGCTTAGGTGCCGGAAAAAAAAGAGAATGGAGAGGAGGAGGAGAGAGTGCTCTGTTTTTGACAGGTAAAGAAAATAATTTCGTGTGTTCTCAAGTGTTCTTCCAGCGATTAATTTAATTCTCTTTTCACCATCCTCTTCCTCTCTCTCCTTCCTTTCCCATACCCCTATCTCTTTCCATCTCCCATATCTCTCCATACCCTCTCTTGTGTATTTCTTATGGAGAACTAAAAAACGTCAATATCTCGGGAACGGTTTGGAATTTCGGGATTTTCCGATTTTTCCCAGTACCTACAAAAAATCCTCTTCAGGTTCTTTCCACCTTCCTCTTTCTTCATCCTGTCATTCTCTCTGTTCCTTCTTCCTCCTTCTGCTGTCCTCAAATTCTCTCTCTCCCTTTCCTTCCCACATTCTTCCTCAAATTGAATCCACCAGCTTTCTTTTGGTAAACTTCTTCTCCAACTTCTTTCGCTTGTTTTTCATTTCTCCTTACCTCTTCCTCATTCTCTTCTTTGCCAGTTCTTCTCATTCTTTCTCCACCTTTTCTTATCAGCACAATATTATCTTTGTTATCCCGCAGGGTGTACCAGACGTCTTCTATCCACTCAATGGGGGGTAATGAGTCTAAGGAGAAAACCGAATCGAAGCAAGGTCGCGGATTCGATTTACGCCCGGGGCGAATTTTATCCTAAGCCGAAGTTGTATTTTCCTTCCGGGATTTCCCCTTTTCTGAAGCTCTTTTCCAATATTTTTTCTAAATTTCGAGATCAGAGCTCGTGCACGATTAAGGATATCCATTCTCCAATCTTCATACATTTATGTATACCTACATTGAACATAATGTATATGTACATACCTATGTAGGTACCTCCTTGGAGATTATGCTTGCAGTTTTTTTTTTTTTTTTTTTTTTTTTTTTTTTTTTTTGGGGCCTCCCGTGAAGTGTTTTCCAGAGGTACTTTAACAACCATCGTGGGTTTTCATACTCTTCATAATGAAAATGTCTTTGCCACCATTATTTATTCCCATTGAAAACTTTTCGAGCCTAGCCCTACTCTCTCAAAATAAAAATACTCGTTTGGAAATAACCCTTATTTGGATAAGAGGCCTTCCCAGTCTATTTATCTAACATTCAATAAAATCCCACACACAAGAGAACTTGTGTAGGAGTATTTTGATGCTTGATGCTCATATTGAATTTGGACTTTTGAATTGAAAACCAGAGATCCCATTGAAGATATACAGGGAGGTTAGGTAAAAGCGTGAAAACTTGAGCTAGGCTGCGCTAGACAACTAAAATAATAGAAAGTAAAAAAGGAAGGATGGACTAAAAATCTTTCTTTTAACCTTTAGCGTTAAGGAAACACGCACAAAATAAATGAGGAAAAGGAGTGAGTGAGTGAGTGAGAGAGAGAGAGGGGGGGAGGAAGGGAAAAAAAACAAGATAGGAGGGAAAGGGAGGGAGCGAGAGAGATGGGAGAAGGAAAGAGATAAGCTGAAATTGTACACAAGCAATTCCGAGAGAGAGAGAGGGGGAGAGGAAGGAAAAAAAAAACAAGATAGGAGGGAAAGGGAGGGAGCGAGAGAGATGGGAGAAGGAAAGAGATAAGCTGAAATTGTACACAAGCAATTCCGTATTCAATGTCATAACGCATTGAGTGATATCGGAAATAGGAAAAGAGATCAGGGAGAGAAAGAGATATAAAAGAGGGGAGGAAGGGAGGGAGCGAGAGAGAGAAAGAGGGGGAGAGGGAGAGGGGGAGAGGGAGAGAGAGATAGAGAGAGAAAGAGAGAGGGAGGGAGGGGGAAAGAAAGAGGAGAGGGACAGAGAAAGAAAGAAAGAGGGAGAGAGAGAGGGGGGGAGAGAGAGAGAGAGGGAGAGAGAGAGAGAGAGGAGAGGGAAGATAAATAATATCGTGTATACTAGAATACGTTGTGAATAATAAAAAGTGATATTGAATGAATAAGAGAGAGAGAGAGAGAGAGAGAGAAAGAGGGAGAGAGAGAGATAGAGAGAGAAAGAGAAAGAAAGAGAGAGGGAGGGAGGGGGAAAGAAAGAGAAGAGGGAGGGAGGGAGAGAGAGAGAAGATAAATAATATCGTGTATACTAGAATACGTTGTGAATAATAAAAAGTGATATTGAATGAATAAGAATAGAGTGAGATGGATGAAAAGATGATGGAGAAAGAAGGGACAAGGGAAGGAAGGAGAAAGATAGAGAGAGAGAGAGAGAGCGAGAGAGAGAAGGGGAGAGAGAGAGGGAGAGAGGGAGGAAAAAAAGAGGTAAAAAATAGAGAGAGAAAAAAGACGAAGGAAATATAGAGAGGTGAGGGAGAAGGAGAGAGAGAGGGGAGAGGTAAAAAGATGAAGGAAGGATAGGAGAAGGAAGGAGGGAGGGAGAGCTCAGCACTCGTGTAATATAGATTTATTGTTTTGTTATGAGCGTCTTGTTTTATTACACTGTGAAGATAGACAAAGAGAGATTGAGGGAGAAGAAAGAGAGAGAGAGAGAGAAAGAGAAAGAGAGAAATAGGTAGGTAGATAGATAGAGAAAGAAAAATAGAAGAGGGAGAAAAAAATATACAAGGGACTAAAAGAGAGTTATCTCTTACTTTCCCTCTCTCTCTCATCAGGGGTAAGGAAAATACGAATATTAGATAAAATGACGAGAAATTACAAGGGATACACGGGAGAGATAGGTAGAAAGGAAAGAAAGAGATAGTGAGAAGGAGGAGGAGGAGGAGGAGGAGAGAGAGAGAGAGAGAGAGAGAGAGAGAGAGGCGAATACTTTCTTAAGCAAAAAAGTGGATCGAAGAGCATAGAGTTTTTTGCTCTGAGCTCTATACGGTTTAAATTCGACGCTTCGGTTGTTATTAATTCCACAAAAAGTCCAAGTGATCTACTCTTTTCTACCTGTCTGATGTTTCTGTGCTGTCCACGAAATTTTTTCGCCCTTTTCCCCGTACACTTACCTGTAAACAGAGAAGAAAAGAAACAATGGATTAGTTGGGAAAATTACACCCGGAGAGGCCCCGGGCAATTAGCGATACCTTGTGAGGGCCCCTGAAAAAGTATATTCGCCACTGAAAAAGATGCTCTTACCCCTGAAAAAGACGCACTTGCCTAGATTCGTAGAAGCCTAACCCATCCTTTTAGGGCTGTTTGTCCCTACACCTTTGCGTGGGCCGGAGAGGCCCCGGGCAATTAGCGATACCTTGTGAGGGCCCCTGAAGAAGTATGTTCGCCACTGAAAAAGATGCTCTTACCCCTGAAAAAGACGCACTTGCCTGGATTCGTAAAAGCCTAACCCATCCTTTTAGGGCTGTTTGTCCCTACACCTTTGCGTGGGCATTTTGTGTATGAAAACAGTTGCTTAGATAGCTAGAAACTAGAAACACAAGTGTATACCTAGTTTTCTAGTTTAAAAGGCCTCCTTGAGTGTTTACTTAAGGCACATGAGTAGCAGGCAAACATATGAGGGGACTGAGGAGTGAGGAAGTGAGGAAGGTATAACCTTTTGACATTAGCGCCGTCAGTCCTGGGTGCGACACCTAACACCCGTTATTAAATTAGCCTGACGTAAACTCAAGCATGAAGTGTATGAAAACAGTTGCTTAGATAGCTACAAACTAGAAACACAAATGTATACGGGGTCGAGCGGGTTTCGAACACAATCAAATGTCTTCTGACAGTTCCATTTGTCCATACTCGGTGGGTTTTTGAGTCAGCTATGTGTGATACATTCCTAGGGTGTATCATACCTATGATTAATTCACCGGGTATGGAGTTGATATTCAAAGGTGACTTGGAAAAGTTCATACTGGATAAATAATCACGCAACTTATTGCAGTCAGAAAAATTAATGTTCTTAATTGAGATACCTAGTTTTCTAGTCTAAAAGGCCTCCTTGAGTGTTTACTGAAGGCATATGAGTAGCAGACAAACATATGAGGGGACTGAGGAGTGAGGAAGTGAGGAAGGCATAACCTTTTGACATTAGCGCCGTCAGTCCTGGGTGCGACACCTAACACCCGTTATTAAATTAGCCTGACGTAAACTCAAGCATGAAGCTCGTCTTTGAGCATTTTCACAAGATAAAAGCTCGACATTAATTCGACCTTGTAATTTGCGACTTCAAAGCTCGGCGAAGAAGAAGAAGAAGAAAGGACGCTCCGCTATTTCTGTCATTTAAAATGCAAAAAGACTCCTTTTTTACTTTTTTCCCCCCACTTTTTTTTTCGTTTTAAAATTAGAAAGCTAGACGGAGAAATGAATACTCGAGGTTTTTTTGTGTTCTTTCACAAAAACATGATCTCAAATAGACTCAGTAAATGAAGAGGATTGTAGTTATTCCTGGAGATTAGAAAGGATGTACAGGGTGTTACAAAAGCTTGTTCGTACGTATACGAGGTCAATTGGGTCATATCTTGATGTCATCAATAGCATTATACAATTATCTTGTAATACTACAGGATGTACCATTGTACTAAGGACAGCCACTCACTATCAGGTAGACCTGACAGCTACACCTGATCAGGTCCGCATGTTAGGTCTACCTGATACCTAATGATGAGCACACACAGTATAAGGTAGACCTGTCAGGTCTACCTGAGACTGAGTGGCTGGCATAGGGTCTCATACTCGTATTCTCGTACCACAATCTCTTTATGACCAATCAAGCCTCTTAAATTACCTTCTAGAAGCCAAGTCTAATATCAAAACCAAGTCTTACTATTTTCTAGAAGTTTTCTTTATCTTGAAAGAAGGACAGAAAGAAAGAGGAGAAAGGGAGGGAGACAGATGGAGCTTGGGGAACATGATGTATTTTAAAAGACAACTCAAGTTTTAAGAACACGACAAGAAAAAAAGATGTTTGTGAGTATTAAAATAAGGAGAAAAAATCCTCCTTTTATTTCTCTCTTTATCCACTTTCTCTTTCCTCGTCCAATTTCTGCTCCCTCTCTTCCACCTCCTCTTTAATTTTTCTCCTCCCCATCCTCTATTTTCCTTCTCTCCGGCAGTCTATGTTTATCTCTCACTCATCTTTTTCATTTTATAAACAGGGGAATATATTATCCTCTGCATCTTCACTTCCAACATGTCCTCTGCTTAACGGGCTACTTTCTGGTGTTCTCGTGTTGACCCAGCACCTAAATGGGAAGTACTGTGTCTCTTATCGCCCATCTGATGAGGGACATACTACGGGATGGGTATGCTACGACACAGACCACATATAAGAACCATTCTTTCGATTTAGTAGTTATTCTAAATCTGAAGAGTAAGACTTGACGAACCAGTCCTCGTTACCGCGTTAGTTTTCGACACCTAAAGAGGCTATAAACATGCATAGGAATTTTAAAATGGGGAGCGAAGAAAAAAGAAGGGGGGGGACTTGAAAGCAATTATACTACTGACGAAAGCAGTTTTTCAGGGAAATTTATATTTCATTTTATTATTATGAACTGTAGAAAGAGATGAGCCTCCAAGCATAAGATGAAGATGGGAAAAAAAGAAAAAAAAAGAGAGAGAGAGAGGGAAGGGAGGGAGAGAGAGAGAACGAGAGAAGGGAGAGAGAAAAAAGTGGCGGAGATAACTTTCACAAATAGAAAAGAACTTCACAGATTGGAGAGAGACAACTTTCACAGATGCTGATGCAAGGGCCAAACAAAACTTGAAATACAATTTTCGACACCAAATTGAGGATTGTCATTTACCTGTGCACAAGGAAAATTCTGTAAAAACGAATCAACAATTAATTAAATCAACTTTGAAGAATTGCAATAGGTTATAATTGATGGGTACGAAATGTGTCCGAAATATTTTTTGTTTTCACTTCTTTTAGAGGTGGTTTACGATAACTTCCTACAGCAGTTTGGTAAGCTATCAATCAAATCATGTTTCATTACTTGACAAAAGGTCGAAACCACCTAAGGTTTCTCTATGGACATTAACCCTCATGAAAAAGATTCATAAATTTCCTAGTCAACTACATTTTAAAATTGAGAGACAATTTTCACCCTCACAAACAGAAAACATACAAGAACGACGAGTACGGGTACAAAATCCAGAGGGGAAGGGATGAGATAAAAAGCACAAACATCCCTCAACCTTGTCTGTGTATTCATAATTTGAATCCAACATGAAATTCAACACAAATAAAACACAAGAAATGAGATGGATGAAGAGCTGGGGGTTTTTAAAATGAATGTCTAAAATAGAAAGCATCCGAGTGGAAACAATTGGGGTTTCAAGGAAAGTAAAAAGGGAGGGAGAGGAGATCTTAAGAGGGAGAGGACGTAAAACACTCGTATATTCGAGTAACCTACACATGGTTTATTACAATAAAAGAGCAGGGGAAACCGGGGAAAAGAGAAACCCTTTTCTTCTCAGGAAACACTTAGAGTCGAAAAAGAGAGAGAGAGGAACGGACAAGGGTAAGAGAGAATGGACAAGAGAGAAAAATGAGAGTAGTAACGGATAAGAAAGAAAAGAAGGAAGATTAGAAAGGGAAGAGTGAAACGATGAATGAGAATGGAGAAGGGATATTAAATAGAAAGGGCAAAAAATGAGAAAGAGGAAGAAGAGAAGGATACTATGGGATATTATTTCCCACAGTATCCCACACCAAGTTATTTTGTTCCAATAGATACGGGAGGAAAAGAAACTACATAACTTGCACTTACATACTCTTTAATAGGGGTTTCCTAAGTTATTCGCTTTCCAATGGATATCAAGGGGAAAAGGTACATAACTTTCACCGTCTACCAGAGGAAGCTTTCAGGTAGAAAGGGAAGAGTGAAACGATGAATGAGAATGAAGAGGGGATATTAAATAGAAAGGGCAAAAAATGAGAAAGAGTAAGAAGAGAAAAAAGATGAAAAGGAAGGGAGGCAGAAGGAGAAAAGGTATAAGAGACAAGTGAGAGGTGAGTGAACTGAAATTTGACATTCAGTTTAATGTAGGTTTGGAACAAGTTCCAAACATTTTCCAGTGACCAAAAAACGAAGCTTAATTATGTCCTTTGGTGGGAGTTCAAATTGGCGGCCATGGTTGCAAGTGGTATTTTATTTTTGCACAGAATAATAATATCTAATTAATCTATAAGGAAGTTCAATTATTGTTAGTTAGATGCACCTATTTTCATATTTTTTTAATTCGATCCAATACAAAAAGGAAAAAAGAGACAAATGAGAGGTGAGTGAACTGAAATTTGCCATTCAGTTTAATGTAGGTTTGGAACAAGTTCCAAACATTTTCCAGTGACCAAAAAACGAAGCTTAATTATGTCCTTATCCCTTTGGGGGGAATTCAAATTGGCGACCATGGTTGCGGGTGGTATTTTATTTTTGCACAGAATAATAATAATATCTAATTAATCTATAAGAAAGTTTAATTATTGTTAGATGCACCTATTTTCATATTTTTTTAATTCGATCCAATACAAAAAGGAAAATGGGTACTATGCGAATCTGTGTTTTGAACATAGCAAAATTTCAATCTTCTCCATTCGAAAGATAAGACGATATAATGTGAGTATCAAGGTTGGATTGCTACAAAAACACAAAGGACATGAAAATATGATGAGACATGTCAGTCATTTCTTTTCTTTCTTTTTTATCATTGAAATAATATTTGCTACATACGAGTCCTACCTAATAGGTATATGAGGGGAGAGATAAGTATTTCAAAGGACTCAGGTTGGAAATATTGTATAGAAAATTAGAAATCACCTTCACTCGAGAACAGATTCGAGAAAATATTGCAAGAAAAATACTAAAAAATAAAATAAAATGGAAGAACTATCAAATTTGAAAACAAAGTGCTGAGCTTCGCAAATTTATTTTCACTTTATTTGATAAGAAACAGTAGCGCAAAACATAATACACATTCCACACAAGCAAATTACATAGAAAAACAGTTAGAAAAGAAATCAGTGAAAAAATATAAAATGAAATTGAACGATTCTGTCGAAAAAAGACGAAGAAGAGCATAAAGATTTAAGAAATAAGTTTAGCAACTTAAAATGTGGAAAGAAATAAAGAAGATAGAAGTATCAAGGAAGGAGGAGACAGAGGGATGAAGAGAAAGAGGAGGGTGAAGATATAAAACAACAATACACGAAGAAAGTTGGAAATTATGACAAAATACTTTTCGCACACAGAGGAGTGAACAAACTCAGTGGAGAATAAACCATGTTCTGTTAATCCAGATAACCCAGAACATAATACACGCGGTCACAAGTTTTATGGGTCTCCAAGTATACAACGATTAGGTAAACAAGAAATAAACGGCAAATATTAACACACGAAAGTTTCTGAAAACCAAACTACTAAAAGGGAAGGTAAACTTTAAGAAAATTGATGTCAACGGAAAATAATAAACTTGATGAGTAGATTTTTTTATTCCTCGTTCTTCTTTTCTTAAAAATTATAATCTTTCAAGGATCTCAAACATTTACGTGATTTTTCATTTAGAAAAGAGCTCTCAGGGAACTTTGTTTCAAGTTTTAAGTAAAACTAAGAAACAATGAAAGACAGTGAAAAGCTCAAGACAGGTTTTCAACGCAAAGGAAGGAAGAGAGCGCGAGGCGGATGATACTAATTACTTATTAAAGAGGAAGAAAAAAATAATGATGGCAGTCTGACGAGGATAAAGCTTCCGAAATCCGACAAGAATTATTCTCCTTTGCGAATTAAATTATGAATTATTCGAGTCCGTAAAGAAGCTCTGTTTGAAATTCTCCTGGGATTCGTAAATTAGAAAGAAAAACAGTTTTACCATTGCGTTGTTAATATTATTATTTGAACATTTCCCATTTAGAATATTTAGATAGATAAATGTTTCTTTTATAACTACTAATTACGACATTTAAGTAAAAATGCTATGCTATTGCATCTTTGGTAACTCAAAAGCTCGGACAATAAATAAACTTGCAAAAATCAACACACTAAAGAACATTTCAATTACTTGATAAAACCTTCCCAAAGTTAAAATCATCATGACAAATCGTTCACACAGATTGGCATTTTCACCAAGAACATCACTACCATCCGGCACTGATTCGGTAATATTCTCTAAGCTTCTCACCACGTCGACACTACCATGGCAAGAAAATCGCAGGCAACAATACTGTATTGAAATGCAAAGTTTAAACCAAAAGTATAAAAATACAGGGAGGACAATAACATCTAAAAGAAGAGGGAGAGGTGAAGGTGATGAGAGGAAGTGCGGGAAATGGGAGGGAGAAAGTAAGAATGGGAAGGAAAAAAAAAGCCCACAGAAGAAGGAGAAAAGAGTATAAAGATGTATGGAAGGATGGTTATAGGAGGGGCTGTAATACAGTTATTAACTCAAGTATCAATTGAGTTTATGTTCCTGTCGATGAAAAGTGAAGAAGAAAATATCATCAAAGTTTTTCCGATGGATTTTTTTTTCAATCCCTGTTATCAGATTGTGGAAAACTTCGCTCCCTTTTATTTTCCTCCATATTCTTCTTCTTGTCTTCTTTCCCATAGAAATTTAGCATTTCCTCCCACCCTTTCT
This sequence comes from Diaphorina citri, assembly GCF_000475195.1. Taxonomy (NCBI): domain Eukaryota; kingdom Metazoa; phylum Arthropoda; class Insecta; order Hemiptera; family Psyllidae; genus Diaphorina; species Diaphorina citri. Next base: position 188,037 of record NW_007377739.1, read on the forward strand.
TTCTCACACACCGATTTTCTTTGCTGTCAAGACGTATAATATGCACATCAACAAGTGCAGAGATTTTACATGTTATGAGCTGATATTAAATTCATTGTCGCCTTTAACAGACATTTTCATCGTTTAATATACCTTTTTAATGAATTATTAAAAGTAGTAATAGAAATCTCCTACCTAACGGTCTGACCGTACCTTTTCCGGTGACCTAAGACTTGAGAAAATCAAAGTTCAAGAAATGGCTTTGGGTATTAGGAACTTCGGTCTCCCAAAATTTTGTTTTGGTTTGGGTTTCAAAGAAATAATCAGGTATTACAAAATAGAGGCTCTTAATAAAAAGGTAAAACCTCTATTGCTAAGTTTTTCTCTGCTGATTTAAATATCCTCTAAAACCTCAAGTTTTTTTTATGGCTTTAAATGTCCTCTAAAACCTCTATTTCAGAGTTTTCAGTAGGCAACTTTTAAAAGTAGAAATTGGACAGTTTAAAAATCTAGATTCTAGAGAATAAAAATGACTTACCGAGAAGGCCTTGAAGAAGACCAGACACTGGATGATGCCCTCCATGGTGTCTCCGTTCAAACAGAACGTCCCCCTCAAATGTCGGTGACGCCCCTTGCGGCCAATGTACATCAGATCGTCCAGAGTGTTACTCCTACTATTATGAAAGTGGATAGAAAATGTCAAGTGAGAAATTCTGTCTTCGGAAATTCCAAGAGTTGATTCAGAATTCCAAAAAATCACTTGTTCGTTTGATGTCAAATGAATGTCTGATGCTTAGAATTCCATCATTCTCATCAATCTTCCTGTTTCATTACATTGAAATGGGGGCCTTTTATAACGAAATTCCTGTGTGCGGAGTCCAGACTATTGCACCGCATAGTATCCTGTTCCTGTTACTTCCATCCATTTCTTCTCATTGCTATTTGCTTATGCTGTTTATTCTCTCAAAGCTCTCCGGTATGTTGGAAGAAGCATTTCTATTACACACTTGTCTCTTACCAATCCGTGCGTAAAGCAAATAAGACTCGAAGCTTTTGTTCATATCCACATTATCCTGATCCATTCCTATCTCAATCCTTTTCTATCCAGAATCTCTCCCGTCCTATTTATATCCTTTCCATTCCTGTATCGTCTACTATCATCTTGTGAATTGCAATTCAGACTAGCCAGACATTCCGTCAGTTTACTTTTCTATAGATAGACAACCCTTTCAATTACCAAAGTCAGATGGAAAATTTCCCTCCATTCCGAGTTTGAACTTCCTGCCTCTCTTTCCTTTTATCCCTGGAGGTTAAGGAACTTTGCAAGTGGCAAGTGGTTGCTATTTGGACGAATGCCTCTCGGGGAGCACCATGTTGCTGGCTAATACTTCGGGTTGTATTGTGGTGTCTTTAATTAGCCTTAGATACCTGCATAAAGTGGGTGGTGTATGCCTGTATGGCATCAAAAACAGAAATTTTTAATTACACATTTATATACAGCGGGGGAATGCCACACGCATTCTTGGAGTTCTTCCCTCGGAGGGAAACTGACAACTTTATTTCGAAGTTTTCGTCCTGAATTTCTCTTTGTGAAAATGGAAGAGGTTTACTGGAGAGTAAAAACTACTTACCGAGAAGGCCTTGAAAAAGACCAGACACTGGATGATGCCCTCCATGGTGTCTCCGTTCAAACAGAACGTCCCCCTCAAATGTCGGTGACGCCCCTTGCGGCCAATATTGGCACTAATCAAACTGGTTGTCGTCGGTCCCGTGCCCTTATTGGTCGAGCCGGTAGCGGGAGTAGGCGGGGACACCTGGTGCAGTAGACGTTCGAGAGACTCCATCTTGACTCATGAGCGTGGTCAAGGTACACCCACAGCGAATCAGCCACGAGATGGCGACATGATCGGTGGGTGAGAAATGAACTTTCTATTACCCTTACGTATAGGGAACCTATACAAGGTAATGAGAAAGTATTGCAATCGGTCTAAATTTTTTACATATCTGTAAAGATTAACACATTAGAATTGTAATGGTACCTTCCTTTAACTCCGTCACACCTTGATGTACCGCAGTCTCATCTGCTCCCCTAATGTAGTTCACCAGGAGGGAAAGGGACAAGTAAGAACCGTGACTATCTAAAGTGCATTTTGCTCCTGAGGGATCAGGAATGAAATGAGGACAGGACAAGTAGGACAACCCATCAAGAAAAGAAATGATAACGCGCATGCGTGAAATAGTAAAGCACCTAGTGTGAACTTTGACGTTAGATAGACGCGAAGTGGGAGTTAAATTATCGAGTTATACTTCACATGATTTTCATTTAAATATAATTATTATTCAACATTTTAAACAATTAATTAATTATGCGATATTTTATGTTATTTATTCCGCTCAAATATTGGCACTTGATGTTTTAAGGATAGTGAGTTTTAACCCAAAGAGTTTTGGGTAATTTTAAACTTTGACAGACTTACAGCTTACATTGTTGAGAGCACTCCATTTTTTGGCACACTAAGAGATACTTAATTTCAGGGTTTCTCCCCCGAAATATTCTCAGTTAGAATATTCTAATTGTCATTTACTTGTGCAAAAGGAAAATTCTGTAAAAACGAATCAACAATTTCAATTAAATTAACTTTGAAGAATTGCAATAGGTTATAATTGATGGGTACAAAATATTTGTTTTTACTTTTTTTTAGAGGTGGTTTACGATAACTTCCTACAACAGTTTGGTAAGCTATCAATCAAATCATGTTTCATTACTTGACAAAAGGTCGAAACCACCTAAGGTTTCTCTATGGACTTTGACCCTCATGACAATGATTCATAAATTTCCTAGGCAACTACATTTTAAAATTGAGAGACAATTTTCACCCTCACAAACAGAAAACATACAACTACAAAATCCAAAGGGGAAGGGATGAGATAAAAAGCACAAACATCCCTCAACCTTGTCTGTGTATTCATAATTTGAATCCAACATGAAATTTAACACAAATAAAACACAAGAAATGAGATGGATGAAGAGCGGGGGGTTTTTAAAATGAATGTCTAAAATAGAAAGCATCCGAGTGGAAACAATTGGGGTTTCAAAGAGCGCCATGATAATAATAAGTGGAAAAGTGGAACATTATTAGATAGAAGATATACGGAGTCGAAAAAGAGAGGGAGAGGAAGGGACAAGGGATAAGGGAGAATGGACAAGAGAGAAAAATGATAGCAGTAAGGGATAAGAAAGAAAAGAAGGAAGAGTAGAAAGGGAAGAGTGAAACGATGAATGAGAATGGAGAAGGGATATTAAATAGTCAGAGGAAAAGGAAGAAGAGAAAATAGATGAAAGGAAGAGAAGGGAGGCAGAAGGAGAAAAAGTATAAGAGACAAATGAGAGGTGAGTGAACTGAAATTTGCCATTCAGTTTAATGAAGGTTTGGAACAAGTTCCAAACATTTTCCAGTGACCAAAAAACGAAGCTTAATTATGTCCTTATCCCTTTGGGGGGAATTCAAATTGGAGTCAGAAAAGAAATCAGTGAAAAATATAAAATTGAACGATTCTGTCGAGAAAAGACGAAGAAGAGCATAAAGATTTAAGAAACAAGTTTAGCAACTTAAAATGTGGAAGGAAATAAAGAAGATAGAAGTATCAAGGAAGGAGGAGACAGAGGGATGAAGAGAAAGGGGAGGTAGCGCAAAACATATACACATTCCACACAAGCAAATTACATAGAAAAACAGTTAGAAAAGAAATCAGTGAAAAAATATAAAATTGAACGATTCTGTCGAGAAAAGACGAAGAAGAGCATAAAGATTTAAGAAATAAGTTTAGCAACTTAAAATGTGGAAGGAAATAAAGAAGATAGAAGTATCAAGGAAGGAGGAGACAGAGGGATGAAGAGAAAGGGGAGGGTGAAGATATAAAACAACAATACACGAAGAAAGTTGGAAATTATGACAAAATACTTCTCGCACACAGAGGAGTTGAGAGGAGTGAACAAACTCAGTGGAGAATACACCATGTTCACTTAGTAATGTAGCTTGCTTACAAGAAAAACTCACAAATAGTAACACACGAAATTTTCCAAGACCAAACTACTAATGGAAAGGTAAACTTCAAGAAAATTGATGTCAACGGAAAATAATAAACTTGATGAGTAGATTTTTTTTATTCCTCGTTCTTCTTTTCTTAAAAATTATAATCTTTCCAGGATCTCAAAAATTTACGTGATTTTTCATTTAGAAAAGAGCGTTCACTTAGTAATGTAGCTTGCTTACAAGAAAAACCCACAAATAGTAACACACGAAATTTTCCAAGACCAAACAACTAATGGAAAGGTACATAAACTTCAAGAAAATTGATGTCAACGGAAAATAATAAACTTGATGAGTAGATTTTTTTATTCCTCGTTCTTCTTTTCTTAAAAATTTATAATCTTATTCACTTTGTAATGTAGCTTGCTTACAAGAAAAACCCAAAAAGAGTAACACACGAAATTTTCCAAGACCAAACTACTAATGGAAAGGTAAACTTCAAGAAAATTGATGTCAACGGAAAATAATAAACTTGACTCTCTCGCTCTAAGGTAGAAAAACACAAAGTACATCTCTATCCCTTTTCGTTTTTCTCGTACCACCATACCTAAAGGAAATTCCTCTTTAGGACAAAAAAATGATTACCCCTTCTCCCATTCCCACATTTAACCTGTCCCTTTCCTTTTATAATTTCCCCCTCCTCCTCTATAGCTATGATAATTTCCCCTCACTGGATTCTCTTTTATCCTGTAGGTACGGAAAGTCTCCACTTAATCCCAGTCTACAGCCCGCTTTTCTCCCCTCCAAGAGGGACATTTTTTCTCTCTCTACTTTCTTCCCACAACCTAATTTCTCCTCCCTGCCCCCTTTTCTCCCCTCCAAGAGGGACATTTTTTCTCTCTCTACTTTCTTCCCACAACCTAATTTCTCCTCCCTCCAATCATTTCTCTCGCTCCGCTTCCTTTGATGTATTTTTTACCTCCAGAAGAGCATGTGTTTTGACCTATTTTATTATTACATATTACCTTTTTTCACCTTCTTTCAAATACATACATAGGTACTTCTATTACCCACCTATTACAAGTGAAAATAATGGTGTTTCCTTAATGATAATTTGATAAACAGTTTTGTTTTGTTTGATGAGTGGGAGAAAGATCTGAGAAAAAGAGACAAATTGAATTGAATAGAACACAACGCTTTTCTCTAGAAAAAAAAGAAGAAGAAAATTTCTAAAAATAAAACACAGACACCTCCCCTCTTTTTATAACGGGACAGGACAGGAGGGGAAACACCTCCGTTCCTGGAAGTGGCTTCTCTAGAGAAAAAAGAAGAACAAAATTTCTAAAAATAAAACACAGACACCTCCCCTCTTTTTATAACGGGACAGGACAGGAGGGGAAACACCTCCGTTCCTGGAAGTGGATCGTCTCCTTACTCCATTAGCTCCATTTGTTTCGAATTTCAGGCCTTTGCTTTCTATTTAAATTCCATTTTTTTTTATTTGTCCCCCCTCTCCTAAATTCACTCCCTCCATCTCGTTTCTCTCCCCTTAGTTCCCTCTTTTCTCCTTCTTTTTCCCACAGACCGACAGGCAGACGACACCGAAGCGAATACAATAGTCCGTCCCTTATACCTTTTTATTACTATTGTAATAATAAAGGAAGGACGGAACTAAAAAGGGGAAACGAGCTTCAGAAGAGGAGACATAGGGGAAAGGGAAATACGGCTGGATATATAGGTTCGTTTCATAAACGGCCGGTTTTCTCATATCCCGTCCTCCCACTCTCTTCCATTTTGGAACGATACATTTTTCGAACGCGGATTCGAAGTAAAACCTGTCATGCTCGTTTGCAATGGCAATTCGTATCTGTGTCAATAGAGACAATAAAAAGCATTTTAGCGACAAGGGGGCATATTCCTGGAACGATCTCTCAGAGCAATCTGAGAAGAGCAAAGTAAAGTTCATGATTGTGGAAAAGGTGAAATGGGCCACCTTGTATGCTAAAGCTCTATTCCCGAGCAGAAGCTTAGTACGTACGGTAAAACCTGTCACACTCGTTTGCAATGGCAATTCGTATCTGTGTCAATAGAGACAATCAAAAGAATTTTAGCGACAAGGGAGCATATTCCTGGAACGATCTCTCAGAGCAATCTGAGAAGTGCAAAGTAAAGTTCATGATTGTGGAATGGGCCACCCTGTATGCTAAAGCTCTATTCCCGAGCAGAAGCTTAGTACGTACGCATTCCTTTCTGGAAAATGCTGAAAATATGTAAGCCAGTATATGCAGATTGCTGTAATTTGCATGAGGACAAAGAAGAAAAGGGGAAAGAGTACGGAAAAACCCATTTAAGGAGGGGGAAGAAAGAAGGTCGAACCTGGAAAAAAAGGATTTTTTGTTGGATTTTTATACAGATTTTTTTTTTTTTTTTTTTTTTTTTTAAAAAAGTTTA
>NW_007377739.1:194819-240312 GCF_000475195.1 Diaphorina citri
AGAGGGAGTTAGGAGAGGAAACGGATAGAGTGTCACATTATTTTTTGCTGCGAGTATTGTTTTGTTATTTAGATATAATGTTCTCACGGACTTCGAGAGGGAGGGAGGGAAAGAAGAGAATAGGAAAGGAAGTAGAAAAGTGGAAGGGAGAGAGAGAGAGAGGAGAGAAGGAGAGGAGTGGAGAATATAGAAGAGAAGCAGAAAAAAGAGAAAGATAAAAATGGAGAAATAGAAAAGGAGAGAGAGAGAGAGGACAGGACGAGAGAGAGAAGAGTAGAGAGAGCAGAGAGGACAGGAGGAGAGAGACAGAGTAAGGAGAGAATGAACATACTCGTATCAGGAGCGAGAGGAGGAGAGAGAGAGAGAGAGAGAATAGAAAGAGCAAGGAAGGAAGAGGGAAGAAAGAGGTAGTAGAAAAAGTAGGTACGGGTGAGATAAGATAAGTAAGTTATGTGAAAAATAAATAAGTGTTGCATAAGGATCATATGGATGTGCTATAAGTAAATAGAAGGAGAGAGAGAGGGAGAGGAGAGGAGAGAGAAAGAACAGGGAGGAAGGGAGAGAGAAAAAAGGAGAGAAGAAAGAGAAAGGAGAGAGGAGCGAGGGAGAAGAGAGAGAAAATTATAGAGAAAGAGAGGGACTAGAGAAAAGGATAAAGGCTATTAGATGAGTTACGCAATATGTAACCTTATGCCTTAGACGAACACCAAAGTTAAAGTCGAATAGAGAAAGGAGAGGAGGAACAATTAGAGAGAGAGAGGGAGAGATATAGTATAGGAAATAAGAGAGAGAGAGAGAGAGAGAGAGAGGGGGGGGAGAGAGAGACTAGTAAAAAAGGATCATGTGAAAATCGAAAATGGAATAAAACATCAGGAGCATATAAAAGGGAGGGGGGATAATAAGAGGGGAAAAATAGAGGAAGTAATATACAAACATAAAGGAAAGAAAGAGATAGTGAGAAGGAGGAGGAGAGAGAGAGAGGTGTTGATGAAGTTCCCTATTTAGTCCAGAAGAGATTTACTTGGGGAGATTAAAATAACGGCCACCCCACCTCCCCCCCTCTTTCTCTCTCTCGCGCGCCAATAACAATTAATATGCAAATATGGACGATATCCAATCAATATCAATTATAAATTGTCGGAGCAGGGGTTGCCAAAGTGTGGGGCAAGGGCCAATGGAGGTGAAATAAACTGGATTTCAAATTAAATGTTAAATGGCTTGGCTATGTACTAGTATTTTAAGGTCGACTAGCTGAAACATGGCACACAATATGAACATTGAACAATGGCAGATACCATTGGCAATTTGGCAACAACATTTGGATATTGGATGTAAATTACACCAATAAAGTAGACCACTAGAGTATTTCAAACTTTAATTCATCACTGATTGCCAACTCAACATGTAAAATGGTAAAGAGGAGAAAGGGAGGGAGAGAGATGGAGCTTGGGGAACATGATGTATTTTAAAAGACAACTCAAGTTTTAAGAACACGACAAGAAAAAGTATTTTAAGGTCGACTAGCTGAAACATGGCACACAATATGAACATTGAACAATGGCAGATACCATTGGCAATTTTGGCATCGACTCCATTGAATTCATTTATTCCATGTAAATTACACCAATAAAGTAGAGTATTTCAAACTTTAATTCATCACTGATTGCCAACTCAACATGTAAAATCTCTTCACTTGTTGATGTGCACATCATAGTCATACCTACGTCTTGACAGCAAAAAAAATCGGTGTATGAGAAAGAGAATGGGAGGAAATGCTAAATTTCTCGGAGAAAGAAGACAAGAAGAGGAATATGGAGGGAAAGAAAAGGGAGCAATGTTTTCCACAATCTGGTTTTATTTCTCTCTTTATCCACTTTCTCTTTCCTCGTCCAATTTCTGCTCCCTCTCCTCCCCATCCTCCTCCTCCATTTTTTCCTTCTCCGGCAGTTTATGTTTATCTCTCACTTATCTTTTTCATTTTATAAACAGAGGAATATATTATCCTCTCCATCTTCACTTCCAACATTTCCTCTGCTTAACGGGTTACTTGGTGTTCTCGTGTTGACCCAGCACCTAAATGGGAAGTACTGTGTCTCTTATCGCTCATCTGATGAGGGACATACTATGGGATGGGTATGCTACGACACAGACCACATATAAGAATCATTCTTTCGATTTAGTAGTTATTCTAAATCTGAAGAGTAAGACTTGGCGAACCAGTCCTCGTTACCGCGTTAGTTTTCGACACCTGAAGAGGCTATAAACATGCATAGGAATTTTAAAATGGGGAGCGAAGAAAAAAGAAGGGGGGGGACTTGCATCTCCCCCCCTCTTTCTCTCTCTCGCGCGCCAATAACAATTAATATGCAAATATGGACGATATCCAATCAATATCAATTATAAATTGTCGGAGCAGGGGTTGCCAAAGTGTGGGGCAAGGGCCAATGGAGGTGAAATAAACTGGATTTCAAATTAAATGTTAAATGGCTTGGCTATGTACTCGTATTTTAAGGTCGACTAGCTGAAACATGGCACACAATATGGAACATTGAACAATGGCAGATACCATTGGCAATTTTGGCATCGACTCCATTGAATTTATTTATTTCTTAAAACAACGTTTGGATATTGCATGTAAATTACACCAATAAAGTAGACCACTAGAGTATTTCAAACTTTAATTCATCACTGATTGCCAACTCAACATGTAAAATGGTAAAATCTCTTCACTTGTTGATGTGCACATTATACCTACGTCTTGACAGCAAAAAAAAATCGGTGTATGAGAAAGAGAGTGGGAGGAAATGCTAAATTTCTCGGAGAAAGAAGACAAGAAGAGGAATATGGAGGGAAAGAAAAGGGAGCAATGTTTTCCACAATCTGCTCTTCACTTGTTGATGTGCACATTAAGTATACCTACGTCTTGACAGGAAAAAAATCGGTGTATGAGAAAGAGAGTGGCAGGAAATGCTAAATTTCTCGGAGAAAGAAGACAAGAAGAGGAATATGGAGGGAAAGAAAAGGGAGCAATGTTTTCCACAATCTGATAACAGGGATTGAAAAAAAAATATTGGAAAAACTTGATGATATTTTCTTCTTCACTTTTCATCGACAGGAACATAAACTCAATTGATACTTGAGTTAATAACTGTATTACAGCCCCCCTAACCATTCTTCCATACATCTTTATACTCTTTTCTCCTTCTTCTGTGGGCTTTTTCCCTCCCATTTTCCTCACTTCCTTTCATCCCCTTCACTTCTCCCTCCCCTTTTCTTTCAGATGTTATATTTTTATACTTTGGGTTTATTAGTTGGTAATAAGTTTTGTTGTGTAAACATTGGGTGACAACTTTATTTCGAAGTTTTCGTCCTGAATTTCTCTTTGTGAAAATGGAAGAGGTTTACTGGAGAGTAAAAACTACTTACCGAGAAGGCCTTGAAAAAGACCAGACACTGGATGATGCCCTCCATGGTGTCTCCGTTCAAACAGAACGTCCCCCTCAAATGTCGGTGACGCCCCTTGCGGCCAATATTGGCACTAATCAAACTGGTTGTCGTCGGTCCCGTGCCCTTATTGGTCGAGCCGGTAGCGGGAGTAGGCGGGGACACCTGGTGCAGTAGACGTTCGAGAGACTCCATCTTGACTCATGAGCGTGGTCAAGGTACACCCACAGCGAATCAGCCACGAGATGGCGACATGATCGGTGGGTGAGAAATGATAACGCGCATGCGTGAAATAGTAAAGCACCTAGTGTGAACTTTGATGTTAGATAGACGCGAAGTGGGAGTTAAATTATCGAGTTATACTTCACATGATTTTCATTTAAATATAATTATTATTCAACATTTTAAACAATTAATTAATTATGCGATATTTTATGTTATTTATTCCGCTGAAATATTGGCACTTGATGTTTTAAGGATAGTGAGTTTTAACCCAAAGAGTTTTGGGTAATTTTAAACTTTGACAGACTTACAGCTTACATTGTTGAGAGCACTCCATTTTTTGGCACACTAAGAGATACTTAATTTCAGGGTTTCTCCCCCGAAATATTCTCAGTTAGAATTTTCTAATTGTCATTTACTTGTGCACAAGGAAAATTCTGTAAAAACGAATCAACAATTAATTAAATTAACTTTGAAGAATTGCAATAGGTTATAATATTTGTTTTTACTTTTTTTAGAGGTGGTTTACGATAACTTCCTACAACAGTTTGGTAAGCTATCAATCAAATCATGTTTCATTACTTGACAAAAGGTCGAAACCACCTAAGGTTTCTCTATGGACTTTAACCCTCATGACAATGATTCATTAATTTCCTAGGCAACTACATTTTAAAATTGAGAGACAATTTTCACCCTCACAAACAGAAAACATACAAGTACAAAATCCTAAGGGGAAGGGATGATTGAGAGACAATTTTCACCCTCACATACAGAAAACATACAAGAACAAAATCCAAAGGGGAAGGGATGAGATAACAAGCACAAACATCCCTCAACCTTGTCTGTGTATTCATAATTTGAATCCAACATGAAATTTAACACAAATAAAACGCAAGAAATGAGATGGATGAAGAGCTGGGGGTTTTTAAAATGAATGTCTAAAATAGAAAGCATCCGAGTGGAAACAATTGGGGTTTCAATGTCATTTACCTGTGCACAAGGAAAATTCTGTAAAAACGAGTCAACAATTAATTAAATCAACTTTGAAGAATTGCAATAGGTTATAATTGATGGGTACGAAATATTTGTTTTTACTTTTTTTAGAGGTGGTTTACGATAACTTCCTACAACAGTTTGGTAAGCTATCAATCAAATCATATTTCATTATACTTGACAAAAGGTCGAAACCACCTAAGGTTTCTCTATGAACTTTAACCCTCATGACAATGATTCATTAATTTCCTAGGCAACTACATTTTAAAATTGAGAGACAATTTTCACCCTCACAAACAGAAAACATACAAGTACAAAATCCTAAGGGGAAGGGATGAGATAAAAAGCACAAACATCCCTCAACCTTGTCTGTGTGTACTCATAATTTGAATCCAACATGAAATTTAACACAAATAAAACACAAGAAATGAGATGGATGAAGAGCTGGGGGTTTTTGAAATGAATGTCTAAAATAGAAAGCATCCGAGTGGAAACAATTGGGGTTTCAAAGAGCGCCATGATAATAATAAGTGGAAAAGTGGTACATTATTAGATAGAAGATATACGGAGTCGAAAAAGAGAGGGAGAGGAACGGACAAGGGATAAGGGAGAATGGACAAGAGAGAAAAATGATAGCAGTAAGGGATAAAAAAGAAAAGAAGGAAGAGTAGAAAGGGAAGAGTGAAACGATGAATGAGAATGGAGAAGGGATATTAAATAGAAAGGGCAAAAAATGAGAAAGAGGAAGAAGAGAAGGGAGGCAGAAGGAGAAAAGGTATGAGAGACAAATGAGGGGTGAGTGAACTGAAATTTCCCATTCAGTTTAATGTAGGTTTGGAACAAGTTCCAAACATTTTCCTGTGACCAAAAAACGAAGCTTAATTATGTCCTTATCCCTTTGGGGGGGATTCAAATTGGCGGCCAAGTTTGCGGGTGGTATTTTATTTTTGCACAGAATAATAATAATATCTAATTAATCTATAAGATAGTTTAATTATTGTTGGATGCACCTATTTTCATATTTTTTTAATTCGATCCAATACAAAAAGGAAAATGGGTACTAAGTATGCGAATCTGTGTTTTGGGAAAGTAAAAAGGGAGGGAGAGGAGATCTTAAGAGGGAGAGGACGTAAAACACTCGTATATTCGAGTAATCTACACATGGTTTATTACAATAAAAGAGCAGGGGAAACGGGGGAAAAGAGAAACCCTTTTCTTCTCAGGAAACACTTCCCACACAATCCTCCCCTCTACTATAGGGGATACTATGGGATATTATTTCCTCCCACACCAAGTTATTTCGTTCCAATAGATACGGGAGGAAAAAAAACTACATAACTTGCACTTACATACTCTTTTATAGGGGTTTCCTAAGTTATTCGCTTTCCAATGGATATCAAGGGGAAAAGGTACATAACTTTCACCGTCTACCAGAGGAAGCTTTTAGAGTAACCAATTTACAGTAAGCTTTCAGAGTAACCAATTTACAGTTTGCCTTCACCCTTTTCATCTGAAAATATAAATAGGTCATAAAAATATCGTACAAAAATGAAAAAATTCCCCCCGGTCTTTTCTTCCTACAGGAGCAGAACAAAAATATTTCAGAATTCCTCAAATGCGAAATTATTTTATTTATTCAATACACACCGAGATCCGAGGTCGGGGAGGGAATTTTCACCACCCTCAAAGGCAACACAAAGCAAAATTTCCCCCCGGTCTTTTCTTCCTACAGGAGCAGAACAAAAATATTTCAGAATTCCTCAAAAGCGAAATTATTTTATTTATTCAATACACACCGAGATCCGAGGTCGGGGAGGGAATTTTCACCACCCTCAAAGGCAACACAAAGCAAAATATTCATTACCTTACTGTATCAATATTTCACAGTGGGAATTATTTGTATCTGTTTGTTCATTGTATAACTTCTGCAATTCTGTCCCCCACCTTTTCATTTTCTTCAGTCCTCCTTCATCTCCTTCTTCTCTCTCCCTTTCTCTTCTACACCATATTCCTCCTGCCTTTTTTCTCTCGCTCTAAGGTAGAAAAACACAAAGTACATCTCTATAGGTACCTCTCTGTCCCTTTTCGTTTTTCTCATACCACCATACTTAAAGGAAATTCTTCTTTAGGACAAAAAAAAATACTATTACCCCCTCTACCTATTATTCCCACATTTAACCTGTACCTTTCCTTTTATAATTTCCCCCTCCTCCTCTACCTATGATAATTTCCCCTCACTGGATTCTCTTTTATCCTGTAGGTACGGAAAGTCTCCACTTTATCCCTCACATTTTCATTTTCTTCAGTCCTCCTTCATCTCCTTCTTCTCTCTCCCTTTCTCTTCTACCACATTCCTCCTGCCTTTTTTCTCTCGCTCTAAGGTAGAAAAACACAAAGTACATCTCTATCCCTTTTCGTTTTTCTCGTACCACCATACCTAAAGGAAATTCCTCTTTAGGACAAAAAAATGATTACCCCTTCTCCCATTCCCACATTTAACCTGTCCCTTTTCTTTTATAATTTCCCCCTCCTCCTCTATAGCTATGATAATTTCCCCTCACTGGATTCTCTTTTATCCTGTAGGTACGGAAAGTCTCCACTTTATCCCAGTCTACAGCCCGCTTTTCTCCCCTCCAAGAGGGACATTTTTTCTCTCTCTACTTTCTTCCCACAACCTAATTTCTCCCCCTCCAATAATTTCTCTCGCTCCGCTTCCTTTGATGTATTTTTTACCTCCAGAAGAACATGTGTTTTGACCTATTTTATTATTATGATTAGGTACTTTTTTTTACCTTTTTCCAAATACTTCTATTACCCACCTACTACAAGTGAAAATAATGGTGTTTCCTTAATGATAATTTGATAAACATCAGTTTTGTTTGATGAGTGGGAGAAAGATCTGAGAAAAAGAGACAAGTTGAATTGAATAGAACACAACGCTTTTCTCTAGAAAAAAAAGAAGAATAAAATTTCTAAAAATAAAACACAGACACCTCCCCTCTTTTTATAACGGGACAGGATAGGAGGGGAAACACCTCCGTTCCTGGAAGTGGGTCGTCTCGTTACTCCATTAGCTCCATTTGTTTCGAATTTCAGGCCTTTGCTTTCTATTTACATTCCATTTTTTTTATTTGTCCCCCCTCTCCTAAATTCACTCCCTCCATCTCGTTTCTCTCCCCTTAGTTCCCTCTTTTCTCCTTCTTTTTCCCCCTCTATTTCATCATTATCAAATATAATATTTACATTTTCCCGCCGTATCCATCAACAATATCAACATTATCTTCATCAATTTTTTTTCTTTTCCCTCCCAGAGGTTTTTCCCCATGGAATATACACACCCTTACGCATAAAATCCCTCTCTGTTCCCTCTGAGTTGAGTAATATTCTGATATTATTATTTATTTTAAGCATTCGTGCTTTAAGTCTCTTTCTCTCTCCCTTTATTTTCCCCCTCTCCCCTTCACTTTAATTCTCTCTCCCTTTCCATTCTCCCTCTTTGGTTCATTTTCTTCTCTCCCTTTCTCCTTCTCTACCCCCGTTTCTCCACTCTTTTTCTAACTTCCTCTTCTTCTCTTTCTCCCTTTCTCCTTCTCTACCTCCGTTTCTCCAATCTTTCTCTAACAACATTATATTCATCAATTTTTCTCTTTTCCCTCCCAAGAGGTTTTTCCCCTGGAATATACACACCTTTACGCATAAAATCCCTCTCTGTCCCCTCTGAGTTGAGTAATATTCTGATATTATTTATTTTAAGCATTCGTGCTTTAAGTCTCTTTCTCTCTCCCTTTATTTTACCCCTCTCCCCTTCACTTTAATTCTCTCTCCCTCCAAGTTTTAAGTAAAACTAAGAAACAATGAAAGACAGTGAAAAGCTCAAGACAGGTTTTCAACGCAAAGGAAGGAAGAGAGCGCGAGGCGGATGATACTAATTACTTATTAAAGAGGAAGAAAAAAATAATGATGGCAGTCTGACGAGGATAAAGCTTCCGAAATCCGACAAGAATTATTCTCCTTTGCGAATTAAATTATGAATTATTCGAGTCCGTAAAGAAGCTCTGTTTGAAATTCTCCTGGGATTCGTAAATTAGAAAGAAAAACAGTTTTACCATTTTATAAATTATGAATTATTCGAGTCCGTAAAGAAGCTCTGTTTGAAATTCTCCTGGGATTCGTAAATTAGAAAGAAAAACAGTTTTACCATTGCGTTGTTAATATTATTATTTGAACATTTCCCATTTAGAATATTTAGATAGATAAATGTTTCTTTTATAACTACTAATTACGACATTTAAGTAAAAATGCTATGCTATTGCATCTTTGGTAACTCAAAAGCTCGAACAAAAAATAAACTTGCAAAAATCAACCCACTAAAGAACATTTCAATTACTTGATAAAACCTTCCCAAAGTTAAAATCATCATGACAAATCGTTCACACAGATTGGCATTTTCACCAAGAACATCACTACCATCCGGCACTGATTCGGTAATATTCTCTAAGCTTCTCACCACGTCGACACTACCATGGCAAGAAAATCGCAGGCAACAATATCTACTAATTACGACATTTAAGTAAAAATGCTATGCTATTGCATCTTTGGTAACTCAAAAGCTCGGACAATAAATAAACTTGCAAAAATCAACACACTAAAGAACATTTCAATTACTTGATAAAACCTTCCCAAAGTTAAAATCATCATGACAAATCGTTCACACAGATTGGCATTTTCACCTGCAAAAATCAACCCACTAAAGAACATTTCAATTACTTGATAAAAGCTTCCCAAAGTTAAAATCATCATGACAAATCGTTCACACAGATTGCCATTTTCACCAAGAACATCCACTACCATCCGGCACTGATTCGGTAATATTCTCTAAGCTTCTCACCACGTCGACACTACCATGGCAAGAAAATCGCAGGCAACAATACTGTATTGAAATGCAAAGTTTAATTTCTTCTCTATATTGACACACAATACCAGACGTGGGAGCCCCCGCCTTCATTCCTGCTCACTGAATCAAAACAGAACGAAAAAAACACGAAATGTATTTTATCGCATTAGCGACGGCACGGCGGTCGTTGGCCGGAACGCCATTTGAAATGAAGACGGAAAGAAAATTTCACATATTTTTATCAAGTTTCATACACACACATTTTTATAAATTTCGATTTTAATACGTCTAAATCCCTCTATAAATCTTTAGCTTATTTTTCATCTGTTTTTTGATCATAAGAAAACATATTAATCATTAGATCATTACACTGGTTAACACAGAATCATTTCTTCTCACAATCGGGGTTTTTTTTTTGAAAACTCAACGATTGCCATGCCAGAAAAAAGTACAAGTCTTTCTTCTTGGCATGTCAAAATTCCTTCACAAAAACTGTTTTCCTTCCGAGGGAAAAGAAAATATGAGATTATTATTCTCATTATTATTTGTGAAAGTTTAAAGTTTTCTACTCTCTTTATTTGAAAACTCAACGATTGCCATGCCAGAAAAAAGTACAAGTCTTTCTTCTTGGCATGTCAAAATTCCTTTACAAAAACTGTTTTCCTTCCGAGGGAAAAGAAAATATGAGATTATTATTCTCATTATTATTTGTGAAAGTTTAAAGTTTTCTACTCTCACACACAGTTATGAAAAGCAGTCGAAGGAAAACTCGAGCACTGTCACACAATTTCAATACGCTCTTCTCTCCCTTGCTGATGTCTACATAGAACTTTCACTTAGCTGCAAACTTTCATACACGAGAAGAAACAGCGAGGAGTGTTAGGAATATAAAAATGATCGTCACCTGCACACTCACTGCAAATGTTGCAATCCTGAGAATCAAATTATGTCTACATAGAACTTTCACTTAGCTGCAAACTTTCATACATGAGAAGAAACAGCGAGGAGTGTTAGGAATATAAAAATGATCGTCACCTTCTACAATTCTACATAGAACTTTCACTTAGCTGCAAACTTTCATACATGAGAAGAAACAGCGAGGAGTGTTAGGAATATAAAAATGATCGTCACCTGCACACTCACTGCAAATGTTGCAATCCTGAGAATCAAATTGCATAAGACTTAGTACATCAGATCGTCCAGAGTGTTACTCCTACTATTATGAAAGTGGATAGAAAATGTCAAGTGAGAAATTCTGTCTCCGGAAATTCCAAGAGTTGATTCAGAATTCTGAGAATTCCAAAAATTCACTTGTTCGTTTGATGTCAAATGAATGTCTGATGCTTAGAATTCCATCATTCTCATCAATCTTCCTGTTTCATTACATTGAAATGGGGGCCTTTTATAACGAAATTCCTGTGTGCGGAGTCCAGACTATTGCACCGCATAGTATCCTGTTCCTGTTACTTCCATCCATTTCTTCTCATTGCTATTTGCTTATGCTGTTTATTCTCTCAAAGCTCTCCGGTATGTTGGAAGAAGCATTTCTATTACACACTTGTCTCTTACCAATCCGTGCGTAAAGCAAATAAGACTCGAAGCTTTTGTTCATATCCACATTATCCTGATCCATTCCTATCTCAATCCTTTTCTATCCAGAATCTCTCCCGTCCTATTTATATCCTTTCCATTCCTGTATCGTCTACTATCATCTGGGCCTTTTATAACGAAATTCCTGTGTGCGGAGTCCAGACTATTGCACCGCATAGTATCCTGTTCCTGTTACTTCCATCCATTTCTTCTCATTGCTATTTGCTTATGCTGTTTATTCTCTCAAAGCTCTCCGGTATGTTGGAAGAAGCATTTCTATTACACACTTGTCTCTTACCAATCCGTGCGTAAAGCAAATAAGACTCGAAGCTTTTGTTCATATCCACATTATCCTGATCCATTCCTATCTCAATCCTTTTCTGTCCAGAATCTCTCCCGTCCTATTTATATCCTTTCCATTCCTGTATCGTCTACTATCATCTTGTGAATTGCAATTCAGACTAGCCAGACATTCCGTCAGTTTACTTTTTTATAGATATAGACAACCCTTTCAATTACAAAAGTCATATGTAAAATTTTCCGAGTTTGAACTCCCTGCCTCTCTTTCCTTTTATCCCTGAAGGTTAAGGAACTTTGCAAGTGGCAAGTGGTTGCTATTTGGACGAATGCCTCTCGGGGAGCACCATTCGGGTTGTATTGTGGTGACTTGAGTTAGCCTTAGATACCTGCATAAAGTGGGTGGTGTATGCCATCAAAAACAGAAATTTTTAATTACACATTTATATACAGCGGGGGAATGTATTATAATTTTCATCAGTACCTACCTAGATGGTTTCATCAAATTAAATTGATCCCAAGGGCAAGGGAAATCTAGACCCTTGACAAATGGAGTGTGCCTGGAGGCATGTGATGTGTTCAAATCCACTCGACCCCAAAGTTATTCTAAACATCTCGTTCTAAAGTTATTTTTTATGCAAGTGTTTCACCGGCGCGCAGTTTTTTTTCTTTTTTTCTTCGTGTACTTAGTTGAGCGGTCTAACCAAGTAAGTATATTCTCTTAAAAAGTTAGAACTTTCAAAGGTATACACAACACTTGGTAAAACAAATTAAAATCAATAGGGGAAAATGAAAAACAGATCGCTTTTTTTGTTTTACAATGTTGTAAAACAAAAAAAAAGCGATCTGTTTTTCATTTTTCCCTATTGACTAAAATTGGAGCTAATTTACGCAATCCAAGGATACTTTCCACAAGTTTGTAGAAAATTTCAAATCCTTAAAAAGGACATTAGAACTGGTTAAAAAGATGCATAACCGCTTGAAATGTTAACGGTTTGAAAGACACAATACTGCTTGAAATGACAATAAAAATGATTTGAAAATAATACAAAACTGTTTGAAGAGATAGACTGATAGACATTCGTCATGTCAAGAATAGGGAGAAAAATGTCGGATTATTTTATCCTTCAGGATAATTCTCGACGATATTTACATGGGGAAAAATAAACACACAAATCCCAAAGAAATCTCAGCACCAACCAGATTGAATCTGTCATTTCATAAGAGCTTTAGTTTTCAGCACTGCTCTCATTTAGTATAAATTTGTTTGCACAGGGAAATAATAACAGGACATGGTTAAAAAGATGCATAAATCCTTAAAAGGACTGGTTAAAAAGATGCATAACCGCTTGAAATGTTAACGGTTTGATAGACACAATACTGCCTGAAATGACAATAAAAATGATTTGAAAATAATACAAAACTGTTTGAAGAGATGGACTGATAGACATTCGTCATGTCAAGAATAGGGGAAAAAAATGTCGGATTATTTTATCCTTCAGGATAATTCTCGACGATATTTTACATGGGGAAAAATAAACACACAAATCCCAAAGAAATCTCAGCACCAACCAGATTGAATCTGTCATTTCATAAGAGCTTTAGTTTTCAGCACTGCTCTCATTTAGTATAAATTTGTTTGCACAGGGAAATAATAACAAGAGGAATGGCAAATATATTTCGAATGCCTTGGAGTTTGGGAGTACATTTTCAATTTGGTGAAGTCAGGTACGGGGATCGAACTTGAGTTGGCAAATACCTTAGGCCTACATAGTGAGTGATGTTTTTTCCCCCAAATAGAGAGAACTTTAACAATTAAGTTCTCATCTTCCCGAATCCGAAGAGAGAAACAGGACAGGATAGGAGAAAGCCAGCTTGTGGAACTAAACCTCAACCCATACACTCGGACCCATGTACTTGGATCGTTTTCCACCCAACGAAGAAGATTAATTTATTGTCCAAAGACAATGAGACAATCCCTCGAGATCTTGGGACAATCTCTCTCCCTTTCCATTCCCCCTCTTTGGTTCATTTTCTTCTCTCCCTTTCTCCTTATCTAACCCCGTTTCTCCACTCTTTTTCTAACTTCCTCTTCTTCTCTTTCTCCCTTTCTCCTTCTCTACCTCCGTTTCTCCAATCTTTCTCTAATTCTCTCCCTTTCCTTTCCCCCTCTTTGGTTCATTTTCTTCTCTCCCTTTCTCCTTCTCTACCCCCGTTTCTCCACTCTTTCTCTAACTTCCTCTTCTTCTCTTTCTCCCTTTCTCCTTCTCTACCTCCGTTTCTCCAATCTTTCTCTAACTTCCTCTTTTCTTCTCTTTCTCCGTATATTTCGTCTCGTTTATCCGTGTACATCATTTTTTTCCAGCACATTATGATTAGGTTCATTCATTTGAAAATGAGATATTGTGAAAATGATTACTTGATGTAAAACGCTGGAAATTTTCAGAAATTTTGTTTCACGCTGATACTGATCGTGATAATAGTACTCCTGCTTAGCTTAGGTATCCATATCTCGCCAATGGATACCTAAGCACTTGCAAACGAAAAAGCAATTCATGTGGCAAATCACTGGAGATTCCAAATCTAAAGTTGGTGACATTTGAGAACACAGAAAGTACAGTATACATGTATTTAAAATCGTCTCGTCTCGTCTTGTGTCCTAATTCGATATTAGTATAGCTAGCACTGACAACAATCCCTTTATCGCTAAACAGAGATTGTCTCGGAAATATTTCCAATAATCACAAGACAATTAGCTCCGTCTGATGCTAAAGTCAGGTACGGGGATAGAACTTGAGTTGGCGAATACCTTAGACCTAGGACTACACAGTGGGTGATGTTTTTTCCCCCCCAATAGAGGGACTTTTAACAATTAAGTTCTCATCTTCCCGAATCCGAAGAGAGAAACAGGACAGGATAGGAGAAAGCCAGCTTGATAATAACAAGAGGAATGGCAAATGTATTTCGAATGCCTTGGAGTTTGGGAGTACATTTTCAATTTGGTGCTAAAGTCAGGTACGGGGATCGAACTTGAGTTGGCAAATACCTTAGGCCTAGGCCTACATAGTGAGTGATGTTTTTCCCCCCAATAGAGGGACTTTTAACAATTAAGTTCTCATCTTCCCGAATCCGAAGAGAGAAACAGGACAGGATAGGAGAAAGCCAGCTTGTGGAACCAAACCTCAACCCATATACTCGTACACATGTACTTGGATCGTTTTCCACCCAACGAAGAAGATTAATTTATTGTCTTTGTATGGAACAATCCCTCGAGATCTTGGGACAATGGGACAATCCCTCGAGACCTTCTATTATTATCTAGCACAGGATTTCAAAACCAATTTCCGGTTGTCGAAAGTATCTACACACCCTGTAGAATTAATTATACATATTGAAGTAAATTACGAAAATGTCGAAAAAAAAAAAAAAAAAAAAAAAAAATTGGGACAATGGGACAATCCCTCGACATCTTCTATTATTATCTAGCACAGGATTTCAAAACCAATTTCCGGTTGTCAAAAGTATCTACACACCCTGTAGAATTATATTGAAGAAAATTACGAAAATGTCAAAAAAAAAAGGCGATGAATTCCGTGAAACAAGAGTACCTGGTGTGGTACTCCAATTAAAAATAAATATCAACCTCTCAATGCAAATTAATTGCAAGATCCTTATGCCTTACTCCGTTGATCTTGTTATGAAAATATTTAATAGTGTTATTCGCACAAAATTGAATAATAAATATCAACCCCTCAGTGCGAATTAATTGCAAGATCCTTATGCCTTACTCCGTTGATTTTGTTCTGAAAATATTTAATAGTGTTATTCGCACAAAATTGAATCACTCAACAACACGTCAGGTGTAATCTAATTAGAGACAGTAATCAGTGTAATCTAATCACAAAGAGGAACGCGTATTTTATTACAATACGAGTATTTACTCTTTTCTTTCTCTTCTATATTATTGAGTCGATTTGCCTTTTTTTACTCACAATAACTATTGTTGTAAATTAGGTTAAAGAGATAAAATTAAATTATGTTAGTAACAAACCACAGCAAGAGTTAAAATAGGGCGTAAACCATCAGAAAAGAAAACTCAATTTCCATTATCTACAAAAGGAAAAAAAAACACAGGGAAACACACACAAGAAAAGCAGCAGAAGAAAGAAAATTTCCCTCTCGGAGAACAAACACCGGCCAAAATTGTCGTACGTTCCAGCGCGCGAGAGGCAAATTGCAAACTGATTTTCCGAAAGCAAGGAGAGAAAGAAAACTGAGAAAAAGTACAAAATGTGAAAACACGGGAGAAAAACATAGAGAGCGCTTCTCTAGAGATATAGGAGACAGAAGGGAAAAAGAGGGAATATAGGGACAGAGGGGGAGGGAAGAAGGAACAAGCTGGGCCCGTCCCTCCGGGAATTTTTTAGCCCGTAGTTTATTCGATCGTGATTAAAGAAAATCAGTACCTAATATAAACAGAGGGGGAGGGAAGAAGGAACAAGCTGGGCCCGTCCCTCCGGGAAATTTTTAGCCCGTAGTTTATTCGATCGTTGTTAAAGAAAATCAGTACCTATGTACCTACCTAATTTGATTAATATTCAGTTTATTACTATTATTTATTTGATTTTTGATTTTACTTTCATGTATAATGATTTAAAATCAAGACTAGAGCCCGTTCTCACTTTATTCCTTTTAATGTTTCCTAATAACTACCAATATAATGTTCAAGTCACCCATCCATGTATTGGCCTTCCTCGGCGTAGCGTGGCTTTTTGGTTTTCCGGACAAAATTTGCACTTCTCTCTTTCTCCGTATATTTCGTCTCGTTTATCCGTGTACATCATTTTTTTTCCAGCACATTATGATTAGGTTCATTCATTTGAAAATGAGATATTGTGAAAATGATTACTTGATGTAACACGCTGGAAATTTTCAGAAAATTTTGTTTAACGCTGATACTGATCGTGATAATAGTACCTACTCCTACTTAGCTTAGGTATCCATATCTCGCCAATGGATACCTAAGCACTTGCAAACGAGAAAGCAATTCATGTGGCAAATCACTGGAGATTCCAAATCTAAAGTTGGTGACATTTGAGAACACAGAAAGTACAGTATGTAGGTATGCATGTATTTAAAATCGTCTCGTCTTGTGTCCTAATTCAATATTAGTATAGCTAGGGAGCACTCAGTACTGACAACAATCCCTTCATTTCTAAACAGAGAGCACTGATTGTCTCGGAAATATTTCCAATAATCACAAGAGGATTAGCTCCGTCTGTAGGTATCCTTATCTCGCCTATGGATACCTAAGCACTTGCAAACGAGAAAGCAATTCATGTGGCAAATCACTGGAGATTCCAAATCTGAAAGTTGGTGACATTTGAGAACACAGAAAGTACAGTATGCATGTATTTAAAATCGTCTCGTCTCGTCTTGTGTCCTATAATTCAATATTAGTATAGCACTGACAACAATCCCTTCATTTCTAAACAGAGAGCACTGATTGTCTCGGAAATATTTCCAATAATCACAAGAGGATTAGCTCCGTCTGTAAAGTTGGTGACATTTGAGAACACAAAAAGTACAGTATGTACATATGTATTTAAAATCGTCTCGTCTTCTGTCCTAATTCAATATTAGTATAGCTAGGGAGCACTCAGTACTGACAACAATCCCTTCATCGCTAAACAGAGAGCACTACTGATTGTCTCGGAAATATTTCCAATAATCACAAGAGGATTAGCTCCATCTGACATCTAACTAGCTTCTTTCTAAGAAAACGGAGAAAAGATCAATACCTACAATGGAGAAAGAATATCAGAAAGGAAGAAAAAAAGGAAGGAAAGAAAAGGGAAAGAAAGGAAGGAGGGAAGGAAGGAATAATACTAATGTCAGGATAGTTTATAATGAAGCCCTGTATTAAAATTCTTCAATAATAACTAGAAAGAAAATAAAACGAGGAGAGGGAAAGGGGGAGAGGGGAGGAGAGAGGGAAAAGGAAGGAGAGAAAGGGAGGGAGGAGAGAGATAGACAAAGTTTTTCATCTTCTTCCTAATAAATTGAACAAAACAAAAGAAATACCTAGCTCTCTCTCTCCTTGTTATAAAAAGCTTTCCTGACTTTCCTCTAGGATTTTGACATCAAAAAGTCGACAGACGACTTTGCCATTTCTTGTTCTCTTTTGTTCGCGCATTAGGAAAGGAACTACACGTTTGAGACTCTCGTTGTCTGTGCAGCAGTACATTGAGACTCTTTGTGCCTGTGTCCTAGCATAAAGAAATTCCAAGAGTTGATTCAGAATTCTGAGAATTCCAAAAATTCACTTGTTGGTTTGATGTCAAATGAATGTCTGATGCTTAGAATTCCATCATTCTCATCAATCTTCCTGTTTCATTACATTGAAATGGGGGCCTTTTATCTAACATAATAGCCGTAGTTCTAGCAGATCTAGCATATTATGTCGGACACCCTGTATAATCTATTTAAGACTTGGTTAACTTTGTGAAGCTCCATACCAACATTGAGGGTAGAATGGTAACTTTATCTACTTTCCAAAGTACATAAGTATGTTAAGTCACCACACTGTATAAATCAGCCCACATCCTAACCTTCCTCTCACAGGAAATTTACATTTAATGTGTGTTCTCACACATTAATACTTCGTCTCCCCCACCCTGCCCCCTTCCTATGTGACATAATTATCCTCAACTATTATTCAATCAAAGCTATTTCCTCTTCTCTCCTACCTCCCCTACGTTCTCTGTTCCCCCTCTTTCCTACCCTCCCTCCGTACCCACTCTCCCCTTCTCCTCCTTCTTTACCCCTCTCGCCCCGAGTTCCATTTCCCCTCTCTTCGCTTTCCCCTTCATTCTCTCTTTCCCCTTCCCTTTAGTTCTATTTCGTGATGCAATATATATGTGCCGGAGACAGGTTGAAACTTTTCGTGTCGAGAAAAGTGCATTTCAAATACAGAATCAGGAGAGAAAGAAAGGAAGGGAGGGAGGAGAAAGAAAGGGAGGAGGAGAAAGAGGGACAGATAGATAGAGACGGGGGAGATGGAGAGATGTAGGAAGGTTGGGAGGGAGAAAGAGAGAAAAGGGAGAGAAAGAGTGCCTAATTCAGTGGAAGTAAAAGAGAGAGAGAGAGAGAGAGAGAGAGAGAGAAAGAGGGAGCGAGAGAGAGAGAGAAAGAGGGAGCGAGAGAGAGAGAGAAAGAGGGAGCGAGAGAGAGAGAGAGAAAGAGGGAGCGAGAGAGAGAGAGATTTTATTGAAGACTAGATAAAGAAGGAAAAGAAAAAGGAAGAAGAAGAAGAAGAAGAAGAAAAGTACCAGATGAAAGTAGAAAGGAAAACAGAGATGAGGAAAAAGTGAAGAGTAAGAGAGGGACGGAGGAAGTGAGGGAGAGGGATAGGGAGAGAGAGAAGGAGAAAATGAAGAGAAAAAGGAAAAATGAAGAAGAGAGAAAGAGAGGGGAAGAAATGAAGAGTGTAAGAGAGATAGTTGAAACTTTTCGTGTCGAGAAAAGTGCATTTCAAATACAGAATCAGGAAAGAAAGGAAGGGAGAAACAGGGAGCGAAAGGGAGGAGGAGAAAGAGGGACAGATAGATAGAGACAGGGGAGATGGAGAGATGTAGGAAGGTTGGGAGGGAGAAAGAGAGAAAAGGGAGAGAAAGAGTGCCTAATTCAGTGGAAGTAAAAGAGAGAGAGAGAGAGAGAGAGATTTTATTGAAGACTAGATAAAGTAGGAAAAGAAAAAGGAAGAAGAAGAAAAGTACCAGATGAAAGTAGAAAGGAAAACAGAGATGAGGAAAAAGTGAAGAGTAAGAGAGGGGGAAAGGAGAGGGACATAGGAAGTGAGGGAGAGGGATAAGGAGAGAGAGAAGGAGAAAATGAAGAGAAAAAGGAAAAATGAAGAAGAGAGAAAGAGAGGGGAAGAAATGAAGAGTGTAAGAGAGATAAAACGATAAGAAAGATAAACTTCTTTCTCCATCTTCTCCAACACAAAAAGATTGAAATCTTATACTTTTGTCAGAGAAGCTTTTAGCTTCCAAGTTGTTGAGTATATCATCTGCAAGAAGCTAAATAAAGAGAGAGAGTTCTATTTCGTTTCGTAGTAGAGAGAGAGAGAGATGACGGAGGGAGGGAGAGAGAGAGACTGACAAGGACACATGATACTGTGTGATGAGATATTTCATTTGCGTGCTCTCTCTCTAACACACGAGAGTGTGTGTGCGAGAAAGAGAAAGGGTTAGGTAGCATACATAAATATCAGTGTTGAATTGAAATACCATTAGGTTTATGAAAAAGTGAGAAAGAAAGTCTCAAGGGTCTGACCATAAAAAAAGTCCTTCATCTCCCAAGATGGTAGGTCAGCCATTTTCAGGAGCCATCACATTTGAACGGTAAGCGTCAGACAAGGAATAAAAGAGAAGTATCCAATATGAAGCCCGTTTTCAGGGCTATAGTGAGAAAGAAAGTCTCAAGGGTCTGACCATAAAAAAAGTCCTTCATTTCCCAAGATGGTAGGTCAGCCGTTTTCAGGAGCCATCACATTTGAACGGTAAGCGTCAGACAAGGAATAAAAGAGAAGTATCCAATATGAAGCCCGTTTTCAGGGCTATATTCCATTCGAGGCGAGAACGAGAAATATAGTATATACGCCCTGGTTTTGGTCAGACTAGACTCTTTCTCACAAAACTTCTGGTAAGAATAAGTTCTGTAAAAAATAAAAACTATAGAAAGTAATAATAATAATGAAATAATAATAATAATAGACAGATGTTTACCAACCTTTTTTTTACTCAGGATATAAACTTTTCCATTTTTCGAACTGGTGCAACAAAAAACTACTTTCCCGTGCACTTTACTTTTTAGTTTTCACAAGTTTTTTTCACAAACTTGAGTTCAAGAAATAAAGACCAGTCAAAAGCAATAGATTCAGTAAGAGTTTTACTTTTTGTATGTTGTATTTTTTAGACCATTTTAAAAATAGACAAAAGAATTGAAAATACTTACGGATCCTCTATCAAACCTTTTCATAGGAAATGTTGACCAGACGGTTTCGTTTTCATAGAAAATTTGGATTGCAAAAATGGCTTACCTGAAAACAAAGGAAAACGTACAGTTACTGTATGGTCAATATATTAAAATACCCTTAAAACAGATAACAACTGCAGTCACAAATAAGTAAAGTAGATCAAAATTATAACACCATGCCAGACAATAAATTTGTATGACCGCCTAGAATATTTGTAAGTATGCAATATGCTATGTTTTTCTCTCTCCCCAGAAAGTTCGCATTCCTCGAGACACAGATAGTAGAAACCGCATTCCTCGAGACACAGATAGTAGAAACCCAATATGATTCCAGAACTTCTTTACGGGCAAAGATTCTCTGCAGGGTTAAAGGTACTTGAGACCAAGATTATAAACTCGGATAGAATAAAATCTCAGATCTTTTTATGCCCTCACATTTGCAGTTGATGGAGCATTGAGCAATATGTAGGCCGTTTTAGGCGAAACCAACTTTTCCGAGTGGGATGCCCTTCGCACTCAACCTTCGCTATTGATATAGCGTGAGGAAATTTGAACTAGTCTACTCCCTGTCCCTGTTTATATATAGTCCCCTAGCTAGACGCTGATCTACTCTCTGTAGTCTCTGTTTATAGTCCCTCAGCCAGACTTCCAATATGAAAGACTACTGCTGCATATTTTGATAGGTGAGGACAATTGAAGAATGGAAAGAGATAATTATTGAAGATGGAATGGTCAATTCCAAATTCCAAGCTGTAGATAGGTACCCTTTTCCTAGTGGGATGCCCTTCGCACTCAACCTTCGCTATTGATGTAGCGTGAGGAAACTTGAACTAGTCTACTCCCTGTTTATATATAGTCCCCTAGCTAGACGCTGATCTACTCTCTGTATAGTCTCTGTTTATAGTCCCTCAGCCAGACTTCCAATATGAAAGACTACTGCTGCATATTTTGATAGGTGAGGACAATTGAAGAATGGAAAGAGATAATTATTGAAGATGGAATGGTCAATTCCAAATTCCAAGCTGTAGATAGGTACCAATCCAGAAGTATTCGAAAGGGTCCCTAAATTTCCTTTTCTTCTTCTTCTTTCTCCTCTTATTTCCTCTTTATCTAATTAAGGATAAGAATAAGATCTTATTCTTCTCTTTCTTTTAGTTCTTCCTCTTCTTCTTCTTTTTTCTCCTTCGAAGTTTATCTGCGTTAGAACAACTTGAGATAGGACATTTTTATAAAGTCATTATTGCGCTCTTTTATATTTCGCCTCTTCCTTTCTTTCTTCTCCAGTAACACGAGAATTGTCTTTTGTTTGTTTCGAGAAAGAAAAAAGTACATTTTCATTATGTTTTGTAGGCCGACACGGCGGTTATTAGAGGAGAGAAAATTAGTTTTTGTTGTCTTGGTAAGCTCTTCATTTTGCTGCATGTCAGCACTTAGGAGTAGGGAGAAGCTTTCTCGGGAGTGGCTTCAGACCCTTCCAAAAGGTGCCTTCAAAGTGACTTTTTGTCTTTCAATATATATGAGTAAACACTTAGTTTGAGGCTAAATAAGAGTGTAATCCAAAGTGTCTGACTTAAACCAACTAACCAACTGAGATTTACTATATTATTGAGCTCTTGTTGTTTGGATCATATACTCGTAGTAATAGGCTGATAAGGGTACATCCTCTTTTCCTTAATTCTGTAGTAACTTAATGTCCCCAGCCTTAATAAAGGCTTTGAGGTATGTAAGTAGTCTCTCTCTCTCTCTCTCTCTCTCTCTCTCTCTCTCTCTCTCTCTTTCTCTCCTTCTCTCCCTCTCTCTCTTTTTTCTGAGTTAGTCTCTCTCTCTCTCTCTCTCTCTCTCTCTCTCTTCCTCTCCTTCTCTCCCTCTCTCGCTTTCTTCTGAGTTAGGTATATTATTTCTCAGAAATTGCCACTGTTAATTTTTATACAGATTTTTTCATCTTTGCTTTTCCTACGTCTCCATTTTCTTTTCTTCTTTATCAAAGTGCATTTTATCCCTCCCTTCTTATTCCGTCGCAATATTTTGTAGTAATTTTACACCAGCTGGCAAAATAAGATCTCCATTGTTCCGGGAAAAGGAGATTATCACATCACATTATCACACACTCTATTCACATGCATCAACTTTCTTAAAATAAGTAAAGTAGGTACCTAAAAAAAAAAAAAAAAACATATTTGGACAATTTTCAGTAAATTTAGAATGGCAAGTGATAATAATATTGAAGTGTTCTCATTACAGAGCTGATGAGCCTAATCCCATTATACAAGGCCAAATGCATTAGGTGTACCTATCCCATAATCAATTGATCATCCATCCAGGTATTCTAGGTGCACGTATTGGCACAGGTATTAATTCCTGACATTTGAATTTGAAACGAATTTAATTGAATTAATTCAAGTGTGACTATTTGACCGTCCAATATAATACCTCGTGGGCCTATATGTACTAATGTAATATGCAAAATACAAATTCATCAAAAATGATCCATACATACACCTACGTAATAATTAATTAATGTTCAGTGTTGTGTAAATACCATTGTTCGTGTGAGAGCTTTTGTGGAATTTTTGAACAATGACTTGTACAATGTAATTAGACTCCCAAGAGAGAATATTTCATTACGAAAATCACAAAAAGCTCCCCCAAAAGAGGCCTCCGCAAAAATCCGAAAATATGAGAAAGTATTATGCCAGCCAGTTACTGTCAGGTAGAACTAACAGGTACGCCTGTCAGGTCTATTTGATAGTGTGTGTCTACGCAATAATTAATTAATGTTCAGTGTTGTGTAAATACCATTGTTCGTGTGAGAGCTTTTGGAATTTTTGAACAATGACTTGTACAATGTAATTAGACTCCCAAGAGAGAATATTTCATTACGAAAATCACGAAAAACTCCCCCAAAGAGGCCTCCGCAAAAACCCGAAAATATGAGAAAGTATTACGCCAGCCAGTTACTGTCAGGTAGAACTAACAGGTACACCTGTCAGGTCTATTTGATAGTATGTGTGCTCATCAGGTATCACAGGTAGACCTGATCAGGCGTACCTGTCAGGTCTACCTGGTAGTGAGTGGCCAGCCTTAAAAGGATTACTTCATTTCCAAATAAATAAAGAAATTACTGATCAGGCGTACCTGTCAGGTCTACCTGGTAGTGAGTGGCCAGCCTTAAAAGGATTACTTCATTTCCAAATAAATAAAGAAATTAAGAGGCCTCCGCAAAAACCCGAAAATATGAGAAAGTATTATGCCAGCCAGTTACTGTCAGGTAGAACTAACAGGTACGCCTGTCAGGTCTATTTGATAGTGTGTGTGCTCATCAGGTATCAGGTAGACCTGATCAGGCGTACCTGTCAGGTCTACCTGGTAGTGAGTGGCCGGCCTTAAAAGGATTACTTCATTTCCAAATAAATAAAGAAATTAATTAAATTTAAGAAATGTTGGTTTGTTGGTGGTTAACTTGTAACAACAGAAAGTTGACATAGGCCGTATTTTTTGCAAGCTACCTAACCCAGTATATTGAAATCGTTCTCATTATACAGCACACACCTTCGGTACATGTGGGCGGAATTAAAAGTTTTGCCTGTCAGAAATACCTCATTATAAATTCTCTCCCTCCTCTCCCTCCCTCGTTCTCCTCACTCACACACATATCCAAATTTTATATTAAAAAACCTCAAGGATCGAATAATTTTAAATTATTAAAAAATAAAAGGGAGGGAGAAACAGGAGGAGAGATTAAGAGAGAAAGAAAGGGGGGAGGGAGGGAGGGTAAGAGAAAGGCTGACCAATAAAAATGTGGTTGGGTGGGAGAGCTCCTTTAAAAGACTCTGCCATGTCGGGCACATTTATGATAGAACAAAAATATGTACACAAAACAGGGCCGTATTCGGGATTTTGTCGAGGGGGGGAAGCTCCAAATTTTCGGAGTTTGGCCTACAGTAATGGAGAAAAATGAAGCTCAAGGGGGGGAAACTGTGGAGGGAGCCCCATAATAATAATAATAATAATAATAATAATAATAATAATAATAATAATAATAATAATAATAATAATAATAATAATAATAATAATAATAATAATAATAATAATAATAATAATAATAATAATAATAATAATAATAATAATAATAATAATAATAATAATAATAATAATAATAATAATAATAATAATAATAATAATAATAATAATAATAATAATAATAATAATAATAATAATAATAATAATAATAATAATAATAATAATAATAATAATAATAATAATAATAATAATAATAATAATAATAATAATAATAATAATAATAATAATAATAATAATAATAATAATAATAATAATAATAATAATAATAATAATAACAATAAAAAAACGACGACGGCGATGGATATTGGAACAAACCTAGGTTAGCTAAAGGTCAAGATCGGAAAAGAAAGTCAGCAATTATTGCAGTAAGAAGAAGAAGAAGAAGCAAAGCAATTATTACACAGGGCAAAGCGAAAAAAAAAAAAAAAATGTAGGAGTCAGATAAATAGAAGTACGGGAGAAAGCTACAGTCCGTCTAAAACTCTCAAGTAAATAATTGTCCGACTAAAAATAGCAAGGTTTTACCTTGAAACATGTGGAAAGTAGGAGGGAGAAAAAGTGAAAAGGGGGCAAAGAGGCAGGGAGAGAAAGCGCAAAGAGGAGAAAGAGGGAGACAGAGAAAGCGCAAAGAGGAGAAAGAGGGAGACAGAGAAAGCGCAAAGAGGAGAAGAAGGGAAAGTACACAAAATTTGGAAATTATTAGCAAAATATTTACTGAATAAACACGAGAGCGCAAAAAGGAGAAAGAGGGGGACAGAGAAAGCGCAAAGAGTAGAAGAAGGGAAAGTACACAAAATTTGAAATTATTAGCAAAATATTTACTGAATAAACACGAGAGCATTTTCTGAGAGAAGAAACATTTCTCATCCTAGAGGCCTGTGTAATCAAATTTGAACAAGTCCCTGGGAAATTCGTTCAAATCAGGGATTTTCTACTGGCGACCCCTGAGGAGCTTCCTGAGATTTTCAAGGTGCAACTTGGTTACATTCTCCAGAAATCTTTGAAATGGGACAAAACAACAAGGGACATCACTTTTTTTTCATCTCGTCCAAATTATGTTCCTAATAGACTTCTCCAATGTCCACTCCCTCCCATTCCCCCCGTCATCCTTGGCTCCCTCTTCATCTCGTCCAAATTATGTTCCTAATAGACTTCTCCAATGTCCACTCCCTCCCATTCCCCCCGTCATCCTTGGCTCCCTCCATCTCGTCCAAATTATGTTCCTAATAGACTTCTCCAATGTCCACTCCCTCCCATTCCCCTCGTGATCCTTGGCTCCCTCTCTTCCGTTTCTTAGAACTGGAGGGAGTGAAAGCCGAGTATCAGCCGCTGGGAATATAAAAATGACGTTCTCACGTCACCAGCTCTCTTTCGCTGTATGGCCGAAAGTTTTTCAATCTCAAACTTTTTGCCGATAAAAAAAGGTGGGAATGAATGAGCCACTGTGAAGTCCTATTATTGTTTTTATCACGTACCTAATAGAACTTGATTCTCAACTACTGCCAACAGCGAAGGACTATTGAGGAAACAGAAAAAATCTTGAGCACACACACCGTAGAGATAAAAAGCTCCGCATATTGTGTGAAGCCATCTACATTCCTTCATTCCTTCAGAATAACTCCCGAACTTTCCCTACTTAAAAAACAAACATGTCACCAACATATTTTTTCCTCTCTCGAACTTTGCTTGCAGCATTGTTAGAGATAAATTTCACCCCCAATCCGGGGGATTTGCAGGGAGGATTCGTATTAGCGTCTATTTTCTTGGAAGTTGGAAAGCTCGCCCTTACTCTCACAGTTGTATTGAAATATGTAGTCTGATTCATCTCGCCTTCTTGTAAGCGCTAGGCCGCGGGTTCGATTCCCGCCCGGGGCGGATTTTATCTTGATGGGATAATGTTCGTTCTCGGAACGGCTGGCTTCTTTTCCTAGTGGGATGCCCTTCGCACTCAACCTTCGCTATTGATGTAGCGTGAGGAAATTTGAACTAGTCTACTCCCTGTTTATATATAGTCCCCTAGCTAGACGCTGATCTACTCTCTGTAGTCTCTGTTTAAAGTCCCTCAGCCAGACTTCCAATATGATAGGTGAGGACAATTGAAGAATGGAAAGAGATAATTATTGAAGATGGAATGGTCAATTCCAAATTCCAAGCTGTAGATAGGTACCAATCCAGAAATATTCGAAAGGGTCCCTAAATTTCCTCTTCTTCTTCTTCTTTCTCCTCTTATTTCCTCTTTCTCCAATTAAGGATAAGAATAAGATCTTATTCTTCTCTTTTAGTTCTTCCTCTTCTTCTTCTTCTTCTTTTTTCTCCTTCGAAGTTTATCTGCGTAGAACAACTTGAGATAGGACATTTTTATAAAGTCATTATTGCGCTCTTTTATATTTCGCGCCCACCCTTCGTTCTTCTCCAGTAACACGAGAATTGTCTTTTGTTTCTTTCGAGAAAGAAAAAAGTACGTTTTCATTATGTTTTGTAGCCCGACACGGCGGTTATTAGAGGAGAGAAAATTAGTTTTTGTTGTCTAGGTTAGCTCTTCATTTTGCTGTCAGCACTTAGGAGTAGGGAGAAGCTTTCTCGGGAGTGGCTTCAGACCCTTCCAAAGGGTGCCTTCAAAATGACTTTTTGTCTTTCAATATATATGAGTAAACACTTAGTTTGAGGCTAAATAAGTGTGTAATCCAAAGTGTCTGACTTAAACCAACTGAGATTTACTATATTATTGAGCTCTTGTTGTTTGGATCATAGTAATAGGCTGATAAGGGTACATCCTCTTCTCCCTAATTCTGTAGTAACTTAATGTTCCCAGCCTTAATAAAGGCTCTGAAGTATGTAATTAGAGACACACACACTCTCTCTCTCTCTCCTCTTCTGAGTAGGTATATTATTTCTCAGAAATTGCCATTGTTAATTTTTATACAGATTTTTTTATCTTTGCTTTTTCTACGTCTCCATTTTCTTTGTTTGGCTTTTTTTCTTTATCAAAGTGCATTTTATCCCTTCCTTTCTCTTTCTGTCGCAATATTTTGTAGTAATTTTACAAGCTGGCAAAATAAGATCTCCATTGTTCCGGGAAAAGGAGATTAGGAAGAAGTTCCGGGAAAAGGAAAAACGGCCTGGTGGAAATACTAAAGTTGCTAAGCTCTCTTGAGAACTGTTGTAATGCCGAAAAAATAAGATTTTTTTATCAAAACAAGTCAGCTTATTAGATATTAGTCAGCTTATTAGCTTTATCAAAATAAGTCAGCTTATTAGCTTATTTTGCCCGGAACAATGGAGATCTTATTTTGCCAGCTTATTAGCTATATAAAAAAAAAAACATACTTGGAGCATGTTTACTCGTAGAACAAATGAACATTCACATAATTATGTTAAGAATACAAGCAGATAAGTGATAAATTGAACTTCTAAACGGGAGAAAATTTCCACTCCAATTGGCTGAGATATGAGATGTAAACAAAAGTAAACAAGACACAGGGATCTGCACATTGTTCAATTGTTTACCAAAATGTAGTGTATTGTTTTTTGTAGAATTATGTGCCGGGGCGATAGTCCAGACATTTCTTCTTCTTCTTCCCCTCCTCCTCTTCCTCCTCCTACCTATTTCTTCTTCATTTTGATCTTCTTCTTTTTCCCTTTCTTCTTCTAATAGATGAGCAATTGAATTGAGTATTTTATAAACATTGTTTTAATTCCGGGTGGTGTGTTTGTTGTTTGGGATATAAGAACAGAAAAAGATACAGACCAGAACAGAATCTAACAAATTCTGTGCAAAATGTTGACCATGAAATGCCCTCAGTTCCTCACTCTTTCATAAGTACAACTTCCATCAGTAACTAACATCTTCCTCAAAAAAAAAAAAAAAAAAAAAAAAAAAAAGTTTTTTTTTGGAAAATTTCCACTCCAATTGGCTGAGATATAAGATGTAAACAAAAGTAAACAAGACACAGGGATCTGCACATTGTTCAATTGTTTACCTAAATGTAGTGTATTGTTTTTATAGAATTATGTGCCGGGGCGATAGTCCAGACATTTCTTCTTCTTCTTCTTCTTCTTCTTCTTCTTCTTCTTCTTCTTCTTCTTCTTCTTCTTCTTCTTCTCCTACCTATTTCTTCTTCTTTTTCCCTTTCTTCTTCTAATAGATGAGCAATTGAATTGAGTATTTTATAAACATTGTTTTAATTCCGGGTGGTGCGTTTGTTGTTTGGGATTTTAAGATACAGACCAGAACAGAATCTAACAAATTCTGTGCAAAATTTTGACCATGAAATGCCCTCACTCTTTCATAAGTACAACTTCCATCAGTAACTAACATCTTCCTCAGAAAAAAAAACACAAAAATTTTCAGTTTTTTTCTCCATGGAAGATTCAGCATGCATACAGACAAGATTAAAAATTTAAAAACTCGTTCTGGAGAGAGAAAAAAAAAGTTAAAACTTTGGCGTACAATTTTCCAATTGTGTGAATTTCGATGAAACTTTCTTTGTAAAAAAAAAGAAGAAATAAGAATATCTTCCCCCAAAACCTGGGTAGATAAATTGAAAAATATCGTGGTAACTCAATGGGAGAGAGAGAAAATTTAAAAACTCGTTCTGGAGAGAGAAAAAAAAGTTAAAACTTTGGCGTACAATTTTCCAATTGTGTGAATTTCGACGAAACTTTCTTTGTAAAAAAAAAGGAAGAAATAAGAATATCTTCCCCCAAAACCTGGGTAGATAAATTGAAAAATATCGTGGTAACTCAATGGGAGAGAGAGAGAGCACAACGCTTTTCTGTATTAATCTTTTCGAAGCCCGAAAAAAAAAGCCCTCAGAATTAAATCACCATCGAACTAAGAGAGGGAAAAAATCATAATGTAGTATTAGTAGTCATTCCTCAGATCAGAGAACACAATGAAAAACCTATTAGCATGAATAACCTGTATTAATCTTTTCGAAGCCCGAAAAAAAAGCCCTCAGAATTAAATCACCATCAAACTAAGAGAGGGAAAAAATCATAATGTAGTATTAGTAGTCATTCCTCAGATCAGAGAACACAATGAAAA
The DNA here is from genome assembly GCF_000475195.1 of Diaphorina citri. Classification (NCBI taxonomy): domain Eukaryota; kingdom Metazoa; phylum Arthropoda; class Insecta; order Hemiptera; family Psyllidae; genus Diaphorina; species Diaphorina citri. The sequence continues at coordinate 224,426 of NW_007377739.1, forward strand.
ACCTATTAGCATGAATAACATACACATACTGCAAGGGAAAATGACTGGTGGAAAATCCACAAAATCCAAGACAGTAATTGTCATATAGTGACAAGGTCCCTGAACAGAAAGTTGTCCACAGATATGTTGAAAATCATCTACCACAATTCTCAACTATTACTGCCAACAGCGAAGGACTATTGAGGAAACAGACAAAATCTTGAGCACACACACCGTAGAGATAAAAAGCTCCGCATATTGTGTGAAGCCATCTCTACATTCCTTCAGAATAACTCCCGAACTTTCCCTACTTAAAAAACAAACATGTCACCAACATATTTTTTCCTCCCTCGAACTTTGCTTGCAGCATTGTTAGAGATGAATTTCACCCCCAATCCAGGGGATTTTCAGGGAGGATTCGTATTAGCGTCTAATTTCTTGGAAGTTGGAAAGCTCGCCCTTACTCTCACAGTTGTATTGAAATATGTAGTCTGATTCATCTCGCCTATTTAGCTGGGATTCCAACCAGTTCCTGAATAATGCTCACTAGGCTGAATCTCCCCCAAACTAGTCAGCAGAAACTGTAATCCAAGCCAGACTATCCTAGAGTACCTGGCAGTCGTCCAGATACCGATCACAAACGACCTTGTAAGAAATACGACATCAAAATTTGAGTCACCACAATTTTCCATCGGGTGTTGGGTCCCTCATCCACAAATGAAACAAATCAATCGTTGGGTTGGATATCCGTACTGATGAGATGATCCGATAACACCTTTCACAAGAGCAAACTATGTAAATTTACTACCCATATACAAACACATAGGTGTACAAGAGTTATAAATATGACAAAACCAATAGATTAAGTTTTCCGTAGTAAAATCACTCGATATTAATAAAACATTGCACTGAATAAAAATGTTACAAATAAAGCACGTACCTACCGGACATGTAGAGATCAAAAGATATCAATTAATTTATACAAAAAATGCGTTACGTCCGGGTATTTATTTTTCAAAAGATTAATTGGCTCAAGGGGGGAAACTGTGGAGGGAGCCCGGGCCTCCTCGCCCCCCTCCACCTAATTACGGCCCTGATATTAAACATATGACGCGTTTATCAGCAAAATTTCTTGTCCTTCAGAGGCGTAAGGTCTAGTCCGTCCCTTAAATTCCGTCCCTTTTGAGTTTAAGGTTAGGGACGTTCCGAATAAATATGTCACGAGTTTAAGGTTAGGGACGTCCCGAATAAATACATATGTCACATAAAAATTTCCCGACCCCTAGCTGTCACTTATAAACTGGCATCTTTCAGGTTGAAAAACTATGCAAACCATGATGTAAGTTTAGTTTGTGTGCATTAGTTTTACTCTTGTCCGTGTTTCTTTTGACACGTGGGCAACTTTGCGCAGACATATATTTAGACTTGTATGCAGAATGTGTGGCGTTGGAAGGGTGATCATTATTTTCTGTGCAAAATATTGGAGAGGTATTTTGATAGCCGCTGGATGTTACGAGTACGTGTCCTTTTGTCAAAGAAGATGTGGGACGATAGGCTTACTCGAGTTAGAGGCAGAGATATATCGAGTGTTCGATTTGAAATTTCTTCTCAGGGACATATGTCCATCAACTGGTGCGCCAATCTAGCATTAAATATAGAGACCCTTGACCGCCTTTTTTTCTAGGTCATTTTTTAATGCCACCCTGTAGGGTGGGTGGGTTTGGCTTGGGAAATTACTCATATTCTGATGCACACTTCAGAGGCAATCAGCCGGGGTTACAGGGAGCACGGACGTATTTAAAATTTGACAAAAAATTTAGCGGAAATAGCATGAAAATCAGGGTTAAGCCAGCCTCGGAAATGATGGCATCCAAATTAGTGTTAAGCCATCCTCGTCAGCTTTGACGGTATAGCGCGGCTGTAACTTTTGTAAGCGTTAGGTCGCGGGTTCGATTCGCGCCCGGGGAGACCTATATCCGAAACGGATAAGGTTCGTTCTCGGAGCGGATACCTTTCTCCTTTCCTGTCTTTCTCTCCTGTATTTGGACACAATAAGACCTATATCAATTAATTTACACAAAAAATGCGTTACGTCCGGGTATTTATTTTTCAAAAGATTAATTGCACAAACAAAAGTGCACCAGTATTTTGGCACTGAACTGCCTAATGCACACTTCAGAGGCAATCAGCCGGGGTTACCAGAAAGCACGGACGTATTTAAAATTTGACAAAAAATTTAGCGGAAGTAGCATGAAAATCAGGGTTAAGTCAGCCTCGGAAATGGCATCAAAATTAGTGTTAAGCCATCCTCGTCAGCTTTGATGGTATAGTGCGTCTGTAACTTTTGTAAGCGTTAGGTCGCGGGTTCGATTACCGCCCGGGGAGACCTATATATATCCGAAACGGATAAGGTTCGTTCTCGGAGCGGATACCTTTCTCCTTTCCTGTCTTTCTCTCCTGTATTTGGACACAATAAGACCTCCGTTGTTACATTTCCCTAGATTTATCAAATGTTATTTATTTTACATGTATCTTACTCGTATTGTAAATCTCTGTAATGTGAAGTGCAACTATGATCGTATTGTAAATCTTTGTGATGTTTGCAACACTGTACGTGATATATGGAATCAAAAGGTATAGTAGGTGAAGAAGCGCCCCAGCGCTTCGCCCCACCAAGTCAAAATTCGATAGCGCTACTAAGAGATATTATACGCCAAAGATACGAAATACGCCACTCGATAAAAATTTCAAAGATCTTCTCTCATTTGATGTACAACAACATCATTGAATATGATGAAGAATTGGATGAAGATGACACACCGTTTGGAAAATTAACAGATCATAATATTATATCGCAAACATATTTGTCTGTCTAGAGATATCTAGGAACATACATAATCAGAAAATATAGCTCATTATCAAATGAAAATATTCAGAATTAATGATCGTATTGTAAATCTTTGTGATGTTTGCAACACTGTACGTGGTATGGAATCAAAAGGTATAGTAGGTTAAGAAGCGCCCCAGCGCTTCGCCCCACCAAGTCAAAATTCGATAGCGCTACTAAGAAATATTGTACGCCAAAGATACGAAATACGCCACTCGATAAAAATTTCAAAGATCTTCTCTAATTTGATGTACAACAACATCATTGAATGTGATGAAGAATTGGATGAAGATGACACACCGTTTGGAAAATTAACAGATCATAATATTATACCGCAAAGCCGCAAACATATTTGTCTGTCTAGAGATATCTAGGAACATACATAATCAGAAAATATAGCTCATTATCAAATGAAAATATTCAGAATTATGTTTCATGATAAATATAACTCGCAACAATTTCACCATGATGCGCACCTTTGTGCATAAATATGCAATTTTGACATGAAACATTTCCTGAAATATAAATTTAACTTATTAAAAAGATAATATAAATAGTAGCGCACCTTTGTGCATAAATATGCAATTTTGACATGAAACATTTCCTGAAATATAAATTTAACTTATTAAAAAGATAATATAAATAGTATTTTATCAAATACTTCACCGTGGATAGATGAACTATTTGAAATATTTTGAATATGAATCAGAATTGGAAACGTTGTATTTAAAGATTCTACCTGCGGCTACATTGACACGAATTAACTTGATAAGGCGTGGAGGGAAGAGATAACAAAACAATGAAAATTATTTAAGAAATATTTATTTAGGATTCTACCTGCGGCTACATTGACACGAATTAACTTGATAAGGCGTGGAGGGAAGAGATAACAAAACAATGAAAATTATTTAAGAAATTTGTCCGTACTTTTTTTTACATATCACAAAATATACATACAAACACATGAAAAAGGAAAAAAATCGCTATAAAATTATAAATACATGAAACAAAAACATCAAAAATCGTTTCAAATAACATAGGAAATAGAATCTGTATTAGCAGGAGATATTTGACCATCTACCTTACCCAGATCCCGGATGTGGGATGTTCGTTAGCTGGATGACCGTGAGTTCGCATCCGACGTCTGACATAAAACTGCAATACACGTATAGGTACTACTTAGACTTACCTGAAATCAAAAGAAAATAGAAAATTTATTATTAGTTATCTACCTTACCCAGATCCCGGATGTTCGTTAGCTGGATGACCGTGAGTTCGCATCCCACGTCTGACATAAAACTGCAATACACGTATAGGTACTACTTAGACTTACCTGAAATCAAAAGAAAATAGAAAATTTATTATTAGTTATTAGAGATCTGAGTTAAAAGCAGCTTAATGATCAGATATTAAAAGGGTCACAAAAAAGGAGAAAATTCAAGGAAAATCCGATGAAAAGTGGTAAAAGTTTGTCCAGGCTTTCCCCGAATTCTCGTCAACAATACCGTACGAAACTGTTGAAAAGGGGAGAAAACTATTTCCAAGTCGTCTACACTCTCCATAATTCCCCAAGTCCAAAGTTTTGCACTTAGAGAGAATGGAACCACACATAACTTGAGAACTCTATGAAATGAACCACAAAACTTTTCGTCCTGGTCCAACTTCTTCTTTTGTGACAGCTTTTTCACCGGGTAACTAAAACTGGAACAGGGAGGGAGGAAGAGAGAGAGCCTACCTCTCTTCTACTAAAAGGTCTGGGTTCAAATTCCAGCTGAGGTGGAAATTTTTTGAGCTATTAACTATTGAAGTAGGGGTTATTATTATTTTTCTAACGAGTAAATGAGTTAAGCGATTTTAAAGGTAAGAGAAATTCAAATTATCTGATTTCCAGAATTTTCCCGCAAAGATGGTGATTAGATTGCTTTCTCAAGTGATAACCATACTTCTGAATAACTTTGCAAAGTTCCAATAGGGAGAAAAAAAGCAAAGTTTCTCCCAAGTTTGAGAAATGACTCTCCAGAGGTGCTTCATAGGGGACTGCGCCATCCTCTGTAAATTTGTAAAAACCTTTCTTTAACCATTTTGTTCTCTCTTTTGTATAAAAACTCATCACACACGCAAAACGAGGGACCAGCAAAACTTTTCCATCTAGGAGTTTTCCAAAGAGCTTTCGGGAGAAGGAGAAAAAAACTCTCGTTTCGAGAAAGAAAAAAGTACATTTTCATTATGTTTTGTAGCCCGACACGGCGGTTATTAGAGGAGAAAAAATTAGTTTTTGTTGTCTTGGTTAGCTCTTCATTTTGCTGTCAGCATTTAGGAGTAGGGAGAAGCTTTCTCGGGAGTGGCTTCAGACCCTTCCAAAAGGTGCCTTCAAAGTGGCTTTTTGTCTTTCAATATGAATAAACACTTTGAGGCTAAGTAAGAGTGTAATCCAAAGTGTCTGACTTAAACCAACTGAGATTTACTATATTATTGAGCTCTTGTTGTTTGGATCATAGTAATAGGCTGATAAGAGCAAAGTTTCTCCCAAGTTTGAGAAATGACTCTCCAGAGGTGCTTCATAGGGGACTGCGCCATTCTCTGTAAATTTGTAAAAACCTTTCTTTAACCATTTTGTATAAAAACACATCACACACGCAAAACGAGGGACCAGCAAAACTTTTCCATCTAGGAGTTTTCCAAAGAGCTTTCGGGAGAAGGAGAAAAAAACTCTCTCATTCTCAAATGAATTCAACTTTAAGCATTGGGGAGCAATATTTCTAACTTCAGGAGAGAAAAGGTCCAGCGTGTACAAAGAGAAGGGAAAACATCCCAGGGAATAAACCAAGACTATATTCAAGGAAAACATGTTCACCAAGAAAATGGTCTGTGATCAATACATTCTACTTTAAAAACGTTATCTAAACTTTTTGCACAAAATGAAGAGAAAAGAAATCCTTTAAAAACTTTTGGCAGATTGAAATGGTGCAAAATCAGTTATTACCCTAATACCCTACGGGTTCAAGTCATTCACTATTTTGGGATAAAAGGAAAACATCTCAGGGAATAAACCAAGACTTTATTCAAGGAAAACATGTTCACCAAGAAAATGGTCTGTGATCAATATACATTCTACTTTAAAAACGTTACCTAAACTTTTTGCACAAAATGAAGAGAAAAGAAATCGTTTGAATAAACGATTAAAAACTTTTGGCAGATTGAAATGGTGCAAAATCAGTTATTACCCTACTAATACCCTACGGGTACAAGTCATTCACTATTTTGGGGTAAAACAAAGAAATTGACGACAGTAAACTGACAGTTGAAAAAAATCGATGACAGTAAACAAAATATCTATAGGTACTCATTTTTCACTTAGCAATATTTTGGGTCATTTTTCACTTTTTTTATTTCGAGTGTCAAGTTTTATTGTCTGCCCAGTAGCATGCGGCAGCCAGGATTCTCCCAGCAAGGGGAACGCCTATCCCGTAATCCTAGGCCCATCACATCAACACGTTTCACATTTTTGCCTGCACACACACACGCTTGCTTGTACGCAGTAATTTTAATTTTAAATTTATAAATTTTAGAAAGCAGTTACATAATTCCCATGTCCAGTTAAATTATTCAAGGAAAACATGTTCACCAAGAAAATGGTCTGTGATCAATACATTCTACTTTAAAAACGTTACCTAAACTTTTTGCACAAAATGAAGAGAAAAGAAATCCTTTAAAAACTTTTGGCAGATTGAAATGGTGCAGAATCAGTTATTACCCTAATACCCTACGGGTAGGTACAAGTCATTCACTATTTTGGGGTAAAACAAAGAAATTGACGACAGTTAAACAGTTGAAAAAAATCGATGACAGTAAACAAAATAAATATAGGTACTCATTTTTCACTAGCAATATTTTGGGTCATTTTTCACTTTCTTTATTTCGAGTGTCAAGTTTCATTGTCTACCCAGTGGCATGCGGCAGCCAGGATTCTCCCAGCAAGGGGAACGCCTATCCCGTAATCCTAGGCACATCACATCAACACGTTTCACATTTTTGCCTGCACACACACGCTTGCTTGTACGCAGTAATTTTAATTTTAAATTTATAAATTTTAGAAAGCAGTTACATAATTCCCATGTCCAGTTAAATTGTTCGGACGCACTCGAAAAACTCACCCAACGTTCCGACGACAGGCGAAACCTGGTGAGTTTCGCTTGAAACTGAACGTGAGCAGCAACGGTTTTACAACATCAGAGAGATTTTGCACTTTCTTGAGATTTCCTCATAATCATTACGATAGCTCAAAACTGGATTCGTTTATCTAGTATTTTGCCAGTGGAGACAATACTCTTCCTTGATAAGATATTACGTTAATAGTCGACAATAGCTTTAATACCAACCTAATTAGGCTATTTGATGAACCTAAGATTAGACTAGAGACAAGATCATTTCCATCTACACTGCACGGATGATGGAGGTTAAGAAAGAAGAGTGTTAGTCTTCTGTTGATAATGGTAATAAACCAAATTTTCATTATATCACAAAAAATAAACAAGCACACTTTCAATTTACCTGTAGAATGAAAATTTGAGAAGCCCCGAGTTCAACAATGATTGGGGAAGTAACCCGAATCCAACGTACACACGGGAAAAAAACTCTAAAACGAGATGAGGAAGAAGAAAGAAAATATAGGTAAAAAAAAAAAAAAAAAAAAAAAAAAAAAAAAAAAAAAAAATATTCGGTACATGTGGGCGGAATTAAAAGTTTTGCCTGTCAGAAATCCCTCATTATAAATTCTCTCCCTCCTCCTCTCTATCTCTCTCCCTCCCTCCCTCGTTCTCCTCACTCACACATCACAAATCCAAATTTTATATTTAAAAAACCTCAAGGATCGAATAATTTTAAATTATTAAAAAATAAAAGGGAGGGAGAAACGGGAGGAGAGATTAAGAGAGAAAGAAAGGGGGGAGGGAGGGAGGGAGGGTAAGAGAAAGTCTGACCAATAGAAATGTGGTTGGGTGGGAGAGCTCCTTTAGGAGACTCTGCCATGTCGGGCACATTTATGATAGAACAAAAATATGTACACAAAACAGGGCCGTATTCGGGATTTTGTCGAGGGGGGGAAGCTCCAAATTTTCGGAGTTTGGCCTACAGTAATGGAGAAAAATGAAGCTCAAGGGGGGGAAACTGTGGAGGGAGCCCGGGCCTCTTCGCCCCCCCTCCACCTAAATACGGCCCTGATATTAAACATATGACGCGTTTATCAGCAAAATTTCTTGTCCTTCAGAGACGTAAGGTCTAGTCCGTCCCTTAAATCCCGTCCCTTTTGAGTTTAAGGTTAGGGACGTTCCGAATAAATATGTCACATAAAAATTTCCCGACCCCTAGCTGTCACTTATAAACTGGCATCTTTCAAGTTGAAAAAACAATGCAAACCATGATGTAAGTTTAGTTTGTGTGCATTAGTTTTACTCTTGTCCGTGTTTCTTTTGACACGTGGGCAACTTTGCGCAGACTAAAAAAAAAAAAAATCATCTCGCCTTTTTAGCTGGGATTCCAAGTCCAACCAGTTCCCGAATAATGCTCACTAGGCTGAATCTCCCCCCAACTAGTCAGCAGAAACTGTAATCCAAGCCAGACTATCCTAGAGTACCTGGCAGTCGTCCAGATACCGATTACAAACGACCTTGTAAGAAATACGACATCAAAATTTGAGTCAACACAATTTTCCATCGGGTGTTGGGTCCCTCATCCACAAATGAAACAAATCAATCGTTGGGTTGGATATCCGTACTGATGAGATGACCCGATAACACCTTTCAAAAGAGCAAACTATGTAAATTTACTACCCACATACAAACACATAGGTGTACAAGAGTTATAAATATGACAAAACATTGACATCCTTTCCATACACAATAACCAATAGATTAAGTTTTCCGTAGTAAAATCACTCGATATTAATAAAACATTGCACTGAATAAAAATGTTACAAATAAAGCACGTACCGGACATGTAGAGATCAAAAGATATCAATTAATTTATACAAAAAATGCGTTACGTCCGGGTATTTATTTTTCAAAAGATTAATTGGTTTGACCTACAAAATACAAGGGAAAAGTTGACAAACCACATACCGTGTGGGTTTGCTAGGTGTGGGGAAATCGAAATGTGGAGTGTTATGCATAAAATATGATGATCATTTTATTTACTACCTACTAAAATAAATATTCTGTGCTTTTCTAAATAGGTGTTTTTTATTTTTAGCTCTGAGATAAATCTCGAATGGTTAAAGAAAGGAATTTCATTGTGTTAAGCATAAATGCTGGTCACAAATATCTTTTAACGCTTAATACATAATACATTACTCTGGTTTTTATGACTTGACTTGGACTCAAACCAACAACCTCCAGATGGACTCTGATAAACAGTGCTAGCCACTACACCACCGAGGTTCGAACGGTCCGCTTTCTATTAGGCTTGCATGCAAGGGTGCTGTAGGGTGCCCTTTTCTGTGTGTTACTACTGGTTATTTTCCTTTGGCTAAAAAAGTTAAAAATAAAAATATAGGTATCCCTTTGGATTACTTCGATGGATTAATCTCAAAGGTGTAGTGGCACGGTGTACTTCGGATATAAAGGTTGGTGGTTCGAGTACAAATCAAATCAATACTATCGAGATGTATTAAAATGGAAAACGACATTTTTGACAAACATTTGAAATTCCTACATTAGTTTAATGCATTTTCCCAGGGCAACAATACGTCAAGGCTGCCAAGCGTGAAATATTTGCTCAAATAAACCATCACGGCGGACATTAAAAAACAACAAACGTAAATAATAAAAGTCCCAGTAAATAAAAAATACTCGTATAAAATGCATCTGCATTGGAGGTTATCCGAAGGGTAGATGGCCGCATAAGAGTTAGAAGTGTCCATGCCGGAGATCCTGTATTAGATTTCAAAGGTTTAAAAAATTTCCTACATTCTACATAAATAAAATATGTACTGTTCTACCGTTTTTGCTAAAAACCATCAGATATACCTATGTAGAAGGTTATTTTCAAGCAATGGGGTTGGTTATGTGTATTTTTGCATTTGTGGGTATCTCGGATTTGGCTCGGCTTTTAGACTGGTTGGCCTGTTTATCCAATAGTTATCCTTAATATCAAAAGTGGATGCCCCTGCCCAGGAATAAGCATGACATTACCTAATATCTCCATCTTCAACCTTTTGATGAAATTATGAGCACAAAAAAAAAAAAAAAAGAGTTGGGAAAAAATTGCATTTGTGGGTATCTCGGATTTGGCTCGGCTTTTAGACTGGTTGGCCTTATTATCCAATATAGTTATCCTTAATGTCAAAAGTGGATGCCCCTGCCCAGGAATAAGCATCATGACATTACCTAATATCTCCTTCTTCAACCTTCTGATGAAATTGTGAGCACAAAAAAAAACGAGTTGGGAAAACAAAAAACAAAGAAATGAAAAAACATAAAAATCTTACCATGGCAACCATTTTGAAAGAGTGGTTTGGTTTTTAACTTTTGACGAAAAAGTAGGGAAAGTCCAAAGTTCGACGCTCGCGGGAACCAAAGTTTCAAACACACGGCACTAATTTGTTTTACACACAAACGTCTAAAGAGTTTAAGTTTAATGCATTTTCCCAGGGCAACAATACGTCAAGGCTGCCAAGCGTGAAATATTTGCTCAAATAAACCATCTCGGCGGACATTAAAAAACAACAAACGTAAATAATAAAAGTCCCAGTAAATAAAAAATAAAACTGTTTGCCTGGCAGTAAAAAATATTTCAAAAAGACAGGTTATGACATCATATAAATTTAATAATGAAAATTTCGACCCATCACTTGATGTTCACACTAAATATAAGTATGTATAATTTGTATATACGAAAATATCATCATATAAAAGAAAGTGAAGAATGAGAGAATAGAAGATAAAGATGATGTACATAAGAACAATTATGTATATATTTCAAAAAGACAGGTTATGACATCATATAAATAATGAAAATTTCGACCCATCACTTGATGTTCACACTAAATATAAGTATGTATATACGAAAATATCATCATATAAAAGAAAGTGAAGAATGAGAGAATAGAAGATAAAGATGATGTACATAATAAGAACAATTATATGTATTATGAAGTACATTAGACGTACATTACTCTGCAGTGGATGATCACTAAGCAAATATTGTTCGCGCCACGAAAATAGAAATAACAATCAAGATTTAGGTAAAACAAACACTTCATTCAAATTCACAGCCAAAAAAATCAAACTAAAATAATGATATATGAAATTACGCTTGAAAGGAACAGGGTGTCACAAAAGATGAAGCAAAATTGAGTCTTGGAAATTTGGCAGAATGGTCGAAGATATACCTAGAGCTTTCCAATTTGGAAGGAATCCTCAGAAGCTAACGTTTTCTATGCTTTCAATTCTGACAAGTTTGGTTTCCTTTATAAGGTAAAACAAACACTTCATTCAATTTCACAGCCAAAAAAATCAGACTAAAATAATGATATATGAAATTACGCTTGAAAGGAACAGGGTGTAACAAAAGATGAAGCAAAATTGAGTCTTAGAAACTTGGCAGAATGCTCGAAAGATATATATACCTAGAGCTTTCCAATTTGGAAGGAATCCTCAGAAGCTAACGTTTTCTATGCTTTCAATTCTGACAAGTTTGGTTTCCTTTATAAGAGAGAAAGGGAGGGAAAGGGAGAGACTTGTATCAGAAAGCAGTTGGGGTTCCCTCGGGAAATCATTTTAGCGAATCCCCGAAAATTTGAAAGCATTTTCATTCAATATAGGTAAAGGCACCCTCTCACCCCCTCTGTTTTTCTGAGAGAGAGAGAAAGGGAGAGACTTGTATCAGAAAGCAGTTGGAGTTCCCTCGGGAAATCATTTTAGCGAATCCCCGAAAATTTGAAAGCATTTTCATTCAATATAGGTAAAGGCACCCTCTCACCCCCTCTGTTTTTCTTCTTCCTGCTTCACTCACCACACACACATACATACAGACATACACACACACACACACACACACACACATTTGCGTCATATTTCTCTTTGTCTTAACCATCTATCGAATATTTTATCTTGAAAAATGAAAATTGAATGACTTATTTTGAGAAGATATCACTGAGATGATTAATGAATTCATTGTTTTTGCGACAATTACGAAAGTAACCAAAATGACCCCATATTTCGTAAGGCCACAATTTTACTAACTGGGAGTTTCTATGCGAATAAGCCCCGCCCCTTGTTAGACCAGCTATAGTGCGATTACCTTTTGCGATATTGCAAAAATCTTCTTCTTTTTCGCTTCGGTGTCGGTCTGTCTGTCTTGAATGACTTATTTTGAGATGATTAATAAATTCATTGTTTTTGCGACAATTACGAAAGTAACCAAAATGACCCCCTATTTTGTAAGGCCACAATTTTACAAACTGGGAGTTTCTATGCGAATAAGCCCCACCCCTTGTTAGACCAGCTATAGTGCGATTACCTTTTGCGATATTGCAAAAATCTTCTTCTTTTTCGCTTCGGTGTCGGTCTGTCTGTCAGTCAGTCATTTTTCAAGTCTGGGGTTGAGAACCTTTTTTTTCACTGCTCCTTTTTCATGATTAAATCAAAACTTGGATGAAATTTTCCTCCTAACGCAAGGCAACGTATAAAATTTTAAAGAAATAAGTTTGTATTAACTTGTTTGTTGGTACACACACTTGGTAAAACAATTCAAACACTAAAAATCCTCCTAACGCAAGGCAACGTATAAAATTTTAAAGAAATAAGTTTGTATTAACTTATTTGTTGGTACACACACTTGGTAAAACAATTCAAACACTAAAAATGATTTTGGGTGAGTAACTTGGAATGTTGGAGTGTTTTTAACACTCCAAAAACACTCTAACACTGAGTAAAAACACTCCAAGGTGAGTAAAAACACTCCAAGTGTTTTTACTCACCCAAAATCATTTTTAGTACAGAATTTTACTTTGATTTGCCCTCCATCCTGATTTTTATACTCCCGTTATACCTTTCGAGGAGGGAAGAGGAAAAAAAATCGTATATATGAGTACTCTACAACTTGGAGTGTTGGAGTGTTGTTTTTAACACTCCAAAAACACTCCAACACTGAGTAAAAACACTTGGAGTGTTTTTACTCAGTCATTTTTAGTACAGCATTTTTAGTACAGAATTTTACTTTAATTTGCCCTCCATCCTGATTTTTATACTCCCGTTATACCTTTCGAGGAGGGAAGAGGAAAAAAAATCGTATATATGAGTACTCTACAAGTCTACACCTTTCATTTCCAGAACTATAGAAAGTTTATTTTGCGAAATGAAAATTTAGAATGCATAGAAAAAAAAAGGAAAAACAGTCTGAATAATTGAATTCCGATGTTTCATTATTTTTTCACTTTCCATTATATTATTTGTTTGTTGCACTCTCATAGAATTAAAAATACCTTCTCTCTTGATTCATTTATAAATTGATGTAGAATTCAAATGTATACTTAATGAACTAAAAGCTACTAGGGTACTCAAAAAAGATTGTCCAAAAATCAGTCTTCTTTTCTCTTCAGGTCGTAGCCAATCCTGAATATACATTTTATTCTAAACCAAAATATCCCAAAGCAACTGTCTAAAGTCTAAACACTCTAAACCGTATAATGCTATAATGTATCATATCATCCATGAAGATTCCTTTTAGTTGAAGTACGTACACAATTAGAAGAATTCTAGCACAAAATAATGAGAAAACAGTAAGATAAACTTTCAAAAAAAAAAAAAAAAAAAAAAAACAAAAAAATGATTATCCAAAAATCAGTCTTCCTTTCTCTTCAGGTCGTAGCCAATCCTGAATATACATTTTATTCTACGAGTATACCTAAACCAAAATATCCCAAAGCAACTGTCTAAAAGTCTAAAGTCTTAACACTCTAAACCGTATAATGTATCATATCATCCATGAAGATTCCTTTTAGTTGAAGTACGTACACAATTAGAAGAATTCTAGCACGAAATAATGAGAAAACAGTAAGATAAACTTTCAAAAAAAAAAAAAAAAAAAAAAAAAAAAAAAAAAAAAAAAAAAAAAAAAAAAAAAAAAAAAAAAAAAAAAAAAAATTAAAAGAATTCTAGCACAAAATAATGAGAAAACAGTAAGATAAACTAGAAAAAAAAAAAAACAAAAAACCAAAAAACAACATACTAAAAGAAGGGGCAAAGCCCGAAGTGTCAAAAACAACATAATGAAAAGAAGGGACAAAGCGCGAAGCTGGTCAGTCCTTCTTTCTCATTTCCTCGTACAAAATGGATGCCACTCAGTTCAATTCGAGTAATGTATTTTTGAAAAACACTTGTTTTCCTTTGAACTATGAGGGTATCGTTATGCATCGCTGCGTGACACAATTTGTTAAATGGACGAATGTAACTACAACATAAATACTAGATACATATAATTTCATCGGTGTCCAATGTATACAGGAGAGGAACGCTAGTATATTTTTTAGGGATATGGAGTATTGGGTCACTAATGGAATTGCTTCTCTTATGACACGAAGCGTGGCGGTTTAAATTGCAATATCTTTTAAGATCCACCAGTTAGATGAGGCAAGATTTTAATGAACTGATTTTTTCTTCTGTTCCCTTCCAACGCCGCACATTCTGCATACGAGTCTAAATATATGGAGATATATTGTGGAGCCTTTGAGAACAAAAGTTGATGAAAATTAAAATGCCCTTCAGGCGTTGGGTATGATGAATAGAGGTACGGTCTTGCTTAATGAGCTGGTGCTATTCCCTATGTGCAAAGCAAACTACACACGTCGGTAAAGGTATACTTGCCGAACCCTAAAGGTGTCCCTATTAGAGCAACATTGTTCATTATAATGAACTTAATGAACATAAAGGCTGTATTAAGCAGTTTAGAAATTAGCATCAAACGCAAAAATTATACGTCGAAGTAGGATATGTGCGGCCCCTTTAGGTCAGACCAACAATGGACAAATATGGCCTGTTTTTTGGTATACATGTGATAGAAAACCAATAACGTTCAGTTTCATTCAATAAAATGATCTTTGAAAATTGCATCTAAAAGATTAATGGGTTACCAACAAGAAAAAAAAGGAAAAACAGTCTGAATAATTGAATTCCGATGTTTCATTATTTTTTCACTTTCCATTATATTATTTGTTTGTTGCACTCTCATAGAATTAAAAATACCTTCTCTCTTGGTTCATTTATAAATTGATGTAGAATTCAAATGTATACTTAATGAACTAAAAGCTACTAGGGTACTCAAAAAAGATTATCCAAAAACCAGTCTTCTTTTCTCTTCAGGTCGTAGCCAATCCTGAATATACATTTTATTCTACAAGTATACATAAACCAAAATATCCCAAAGCAACTGTTTAAAAGTCTAAAGTCTAAACACTCTAAACCGTATAATGTATCATATCATCCATGAAGATTCCTTTTAGTTGAAGTACGTACACAATTAAAAGAATTCTAGCACAAAATGGACAAATATGGCCTGTTTTTTTGGTATACATGTGTTTGAAAACCAATAACGTTCAGTTTCATTCAATAAAATGATCTTTGAAAATTGCATCTAAAAGATTAATGGGTTACCAACATCTATTCCAAAATTATGTATTATGAAGTACATTAGACGTACATTACTCTGCAGTGGATGATCACTAAGCAAATATTGTTCGCGCCACGAAAATAGAAATAATCTATTCCAAAAGCTCTCTAAATTGTCATATCCAATTTTTAGTTGGGACCTGCGAGTTCCCACCAAAACGGTGAGGCTTTGTAGGCGGCTTCATAGAACGGCTATTGACCTTTGAGCACACCTGACAAATGTCCAATCGAGTGTAGTCACTCCAAAACTGTCCCGGTATCTTGCGTAGGATTCACTCCTGTTCAAAGCATATTGATTAAAATTCAATTCGGTTCAAATTACGATATACCTCCATCACCAACATTGTATTATTCACATG
>NW_007377740.1:0-21894 GCF_000475195.1 Diaphorina citri
AAATGTCGCACACATGTGTGCGACATGCAATAAAAATAGGGAATCAGTCTAAAATTAGTACCGATTTTAAAAAAAGTGTATCGTCGCACACATACGTGCGATGAGATTTTACAAAAAGTGCATGTCGCACAAATAAGTGCGCCGTTGGGCCCCTGGGTAAATTCTTCAAAATATGGCTTGGCACTCAAAGTGTTATACATCTCAGATAACTTAAAACTAATGGAAGTGATTTTCTACTCTCTCTCTTTTTTTTGGACCAAAATCATCTTATCCTCAAATTTTTTCCTTCCTAAAAGTAAAATAGTTTTCAACATGTAATATTTATACATTTTGTACATAATAAATTTGTATAATATTATGTAAATAATTAATTTGCACCCCCTTTTCTTTTTACTTTTTAAATTATGAAATTCACACACAAATCTAAAGAACTCAATATTCTGGAATGTTTGAGTCAAGAATATAAAATTTCACACTAGTTATGATAGGTACTCTTTAGAACCTTTCATGTATCCTTATTTCAAAATGTAATATAATCAGCTTTAAGATGGAATCATAGGTTCTTGAGTACCTCTGTTTAATACAATTAATAACATCTGCCTGATTTTCTAGAATGTAACACAGATGACTAACGTAAGTTTTCCTATCATGAATAGTGCCATTGCTTCTCCAGAAGACATGACTGAAGTGAAATATGTACAAATTGATATCAATGACTATAGGAAAGTCATACCATGTGTTGTAAATCCATTTAAACAAATGTTCCATCATGGTATTGCACCTATTTGATAAGGAATTTGACAAGAACATAGGCAGATCTATGTTCTCAATATCACTCTGCAATTTTGAATGCATCTCCTGTTTCCAGGCAGAAACTATTTTGGTGAAATGGTTGCGGCTACTGTTGGACCTCTTTCTTTTATGTCTGTTGGCTGTAAATTGTTCATCTACTTTACTTTTCACATATTTATCATTTTGTTTGATGAGATCTATGATTATATTATTTAAGCAGATATTTTCCAATGAGCAAGGATTCTGTGGGGTCTTCTGTTTTGGTGCTGGAATGAGAGGAAATCAAAATGGTTAGGTAATTATAGTAGGGAATTTTCATACGATAAATATCAAACTTACCTATAGTTATCACATGTGGGCACAATTGATCAAAATAGTGTTCAAGTTCTAGATTTTTTTTTTAATTTGTTTAGATCGACCTTTTTGGGAAAGCTTTGTGTGATTAAACCCCAAAACAGGATGTCCAATTTTCATGAAATGGCAAACTTATGTAGCACTTAATGGACATTTTCTCAGTACATTTTGAGCTTGATCAGGGCTTTGGAGACTTCAGAGGGTTTTTAAAATCCAAAAGACTTACTTGCCATTATCAATTGATCAGAATCAAATCAGCAGAGTGGAGATTTTGAAGAAATTCTCTGGACTCCTGAACGTTCTAACTGGGTGGCTACGTTTTTGAAAGAGATAGATGTCAGGTAATAGAGAACGAAGGTGTTTTTCAAATTTATATTAGATTAACCACAAATAATGTAAAATAAACAAAAGGTCCTCTTTATTAAGATTGAGTGCGGGTGCGCGCGTAGGGATTCCCCGAGCAAGTGCCATGAGGATGGGCTTATCGGTTGCAGAGGGAAACGGTTTACCTACGCACGACCCGTCCCAATTCGAGACTGGCCTCCGTCGGACTGCTACCTCGACGTACGAGTCGGGAAGGTGCAGGAGGAGTTTTGAAATAAGGATAATTGCATACACCCTGAAGAGTAACTGTTAGTTGTGGATTAGAATTCCACACATAGGGACTGCCGCTAGGGGGTCAATCCTACTATGTTTTGTGCGGGACCATGTCACACTTGACAAGTCCAAACTCGACGTCTTCCGACGGCCGACGATATAACGCTTAAGAGCGTGTTGTAATTACTAACGGGTTACCAACAGTGTATGAAGCGTGACCGCGCGATAGCGCAACACGGGGCGCTCGCGGGTGCGTAATAAAATAATAAAATATGTAATAAGGCAGCCCTCGCGAACGCGAGTGGGTTCTGCCCTATTGGGATAATGAGCGTGATGCTAAGGGGAGAGAACGGATTAGTATGGAATATTAATAAGTACACTAGGCAGCAGGCCAAGGGGCTGAGACTTTCCTCGAGGGGCACACGGGTCGAGCGCGGCCAAGGAAATATAGGGGGAAAAGGGTTATGAGTGATAAAAAATAAGAGAGGAGACACTCACCCGGGACAGGACGCGGCGCCTTCGGACGTTGCTTTTATGCGTCCTATTGACCCTGGTCTTGAATTCCGTGGGATTGGTAGTAGCGTTAACGGGAGTGTCCATGGTGTTGGTCTGACTTGCCAGTCCTGTTTTTTTACAATTGATTCCTCATTTTTCCAGGTGTTTTGGGAGAATGTCTTGTCATGAGTGGTAGTGATTCAGATGACACAGACATTCTGCTTCTTATTCCGCCAAACTTTTTTTCCGCTAAGGCAGATTCAGATGTAGAAACCATCAAACCAAGTGGTAGTGGTGGACACTTGAATTCTCATGTTGTAAAAGGTAATTCCCTACTGATATTAGCAGTCTGATAAATGCCAGGATTCACTAAATAACATCTGAAGAACACATTTAGGGTATGTATCAAGCAAGAAAAGTGAGGACTTAGCACTTCTCAGTTTACTAATAGATCAGTTGCACTTACTTGGGTGATGTTTCAAAGTCATAAAGCAGGAAAAATGAGGACCAACGGAATTTTTCTTTTTCTTCTACGACTTCTGGATCCCAAGATAAATCAATTTAAAAAATACTGGTAAATCATGAACTTTGATGTCATGGGACCATTAGTAGGTAAATGTGTAAAGAGGAATATTAAACAAGTAATCCATTCCATAGGTATTATCAACCACATCAATGACTTGGAGGACAGAGTTTCCACAATAGAAACAATAGACAGTGCTCGCACGTCTTGCTACAGTGACAGTGAAATGAACAACCGATGCAACAGTAGCTACAAAAACTATCTCACTTCTCCTGGTACTGGCAGTTTGACAAGAACCCCCGCCAAATACAGACAAAATACTACATGTCACTCCACACCAAGCCATCCATCTGGTATGAGGAAAATTCACCACCAAGAAAATCTCTCCAAGTCGTTTTCACCACAGAGAAGTGGGAGTAAAAAATATGCTCAAGATAAATTGCTGAATGAGATTGATCACTTTTATGCCCTAGGCAAATCTTCCAATAAGCTCAATGATTCTGACAACTTGGGGTGAGTATTTTTTTTTTTAATGTAGGTAGGTACCTATTTACCTCCCAGGGAAAAAAAAATAAAAAAATCAAGTTCTAATCTTTGATTTTGAGTAGAAAAAAGTTTCAAACAGTGGCTATAACCCATAGCCCATTTCCTTTTTGTTCTCTAAATGTATCAAAGTCACCAATGAAATAATTAATTCCCATTTCAGGACCAGTATTGACATGGACATTTCCAATACAATCGAAGGCACTTTGTCCAATCTGTCCACATCTCCGCCACCTGAAGAAACCCACCATGGCTCAACTGATAAACTGGATCTCCCCGCTATTGAGCGACTATTGAAGCAGGTGGAACTTACTCAGAAGGAATTTGAAGACAAATTGAAACAAAAGGAAGGTGACTATGTTTTGAAGGCAAAGCGAGTGTACAGCTGTGGCGTAGAAAAAAGTTTCAAACAGTGGCTATAACCCATAGCCCATTTCCTTTTTGTTCTCTAAATGTATCAAAGTCACCAATAAAATAATTCCCATTTCAGGACCAGTATTGACATGGACGTTTCCAATACAATCGAAGGCACTTTGTCCAATCTGTCCACATCTCCGCCACCTAAAGAAACCCACCATGGCTCAACTGATAAACTGGATCTCCCCGCTATCGAGCGACTATTGAAGCAGGTGGAACTTACTCAGAAGGAATTTGAAGACAAATTGAAACAAAAGGAAGGCGACTATGTTTTGAAGGCGAAGCGAGTGTACAGCTGTGGAGTTGGTTGGAACAACTTTTTCTAAGCTGACAGTCTCAATAAAGCACTACTTATACTTATTTCTCTCAGCAAAAAGCCCAAGACGAAATCCAAACTCTCCTGACCAAATCGGCGTCGATCAAAACGGACCTACGCGAACGGAGCTGCGCGAATTATACAACCAGAGCCTTGATAATAACTAGCTTTTATTAGGGTTGATTTTAGACTTACTCTTTATCATGGACACTCGTTGCTATCTTGAAAGCCCAGAAGAGGTTAGGTAGTAGAACAGCCGCGGTAGACAGTAATAGTACACAGAAAAAAAGACGGAAGAACACGCGAAGACCGAAGGATACGTACTATTACTGTCTACCGCGGCTGTTTTACTACCTAACCTCTTCTGGGCTTTCAAGATAGCAACGAGTGTCCATGATAATGTAAGTCTAATCAATGTATTGACCGTTGCAATGAACTCTCAAGAATACGTAAGATTTTAATGGGTAATAACGCGTCAGTTATTGGTTTGAATTTTGGTCTCAGGAACTTCCAGTATGAAAATGTGCATCAATCAGGTTCAGGTACATTAAGTTTATTTAAATGTGCCTGAGAATTCAAGTTAATAGAAAATATTGGACTGATTATTTATGGTCCATTGTGCCATTATTTTTGGTTTGGTTTGATTAATAAATTCCTGATAAATGTGGTTGATTGGTTATCATTCAAGATGTCCGAAAAATATTAAATAAAAAAGGGGCTAGATTTATTATTATTTATTTTTGAATTTTGGTCTCAGGAACTTCCAGTATGAAAATGTGCATCAATCAGGTTCAGGTACATTAAGTTTATTTAAATGTGCCTGAGAACTCAAGTTAATAGAAAATATTGGACTGATTATTTATGGTCCATTGTGCCATTATTTTTGGTTTAATTTGATTAATAAATTCCTGATAAATGTGGTTGATTGGTTATCATTCAAGATGTCCGAAAAATATTAAATAAAAAGGGGGCTAGATTTATTATTATTTATTTAAGTATGTATTATCAACAGAATAAATAGTTTTACCTATGCATCCTGTTTGATTTCAGGCAATCAAGAAGAGTTGATTAGCAAGAAGCATGTCACCCCATTAGAAGCTCCCAATGAACCGAAAGCGAAGAGAAAGTTAGATCTAGGCGGCTTGATTAGCAAGAAGCATGTCACCCCATTAGAAGCTCCCAATGAACCGAAAGCGAAGAGAAAGTTAGATCTAGGCGGCGGTGGTGGTGGTGATGTGTCACCCCCTGGAGAAATGACAGCGGGAATACAGGAGTTGTGTACGTCCAACTACCAACCCCAGCAAGATAGGACGCATGAGCCGCCAAGGTAAGAAATAATCTAGATTCTAGGTGAAGCAATCTCCGTGCCCGAGTGGGTATCACTCTAGGCTTGAACGCAGGAGGTCCCGGGTTCGATTCCCGACGGGGTCGAGACAGCGGGAATACAGGAGTTGTGTACGTCCAACTACCAACCCCAGCAAGATAGGACGCATGAGCCGCCAAGGTAAGAAATAATCTAGGTCTAGGTGAAGCAATCTCCGTGCCCGAGTGGGTATCACTCTAGGCTTGCACTCCGGAGGTCCCGGGTTCGATTCCCGACGGGGTCGATTTTTTTTTCGGCTCTGAACTTGGATTTCGGGGTGCACTCAGCCTCGTGAGGACAATTGAGTAGCTACTTTAATCGAGTAGCGACCAGTGGCGGCATTACCAGAGTAAAAAAATATAGATATGTCAGAAATAGTAGAGGAGGCTCTTAGTAATGCAGTTAAGCATAGTTTGTTTTACATATTCACGGGAATAAATCCCATTTTTACATTTATTTATTGGAAAAAAATACAATAAAAAAAAAAAAAAAAAAAAATGAAAAAAAAAAAAAAAAAAAAAAAAAAAAAAAAAAATTAAACGTCCTGCAACCGATTCACATCTCTAGCTCCGCCCACTCTCATGGCTATTTTAAAATCATCTGCAAACAGACAACCTCGCACATTATGTGGAAGGATATTGTTGATGTCATTTATGAAACATAAGAACAGTATACCGGATAGGTGCCCCCCCTGTATACAACCAGAGGTGACATCTATCGGCTCAGATTAAAAAAATTCATGACTATTATCCTTTGACATAGAACGAATCTTGACAATTTGTTTCCGGTCTCTATGAAAACTCTCTAACCAGTCCAGCATCTGTCCATCTATACCCAGCAGTGGCGTAGCGTCCATGTAGGGCGTATACCCAGTACCCAGGCTTTTTAGTTTTGATAAAAGGATAATGAGAACTTGACCCAACCCTGTTGTTGGTTTCAGTATACCTGCCAAGTTGCTGTCTCTAGGTGAACTGTGGAGACAAGATAAAGGAGAAGAAAGTCCCTCGAAATCTTCCAACACGATCCTGTTGAGGAGAAAAATAGAAGAAGAAAAGTACAGGAGAGAGGTGAGATTTTACCCAGGTGGTCATAACAGTGTAAAATTAGGATAAAATCCGCTCCCGGACGGGGATTTTTTTTAAATCGGTTTGACAGAGGGAACTGTAACTACTAAGGTATTATCGTCCCGAGATCGTAGAGAAAAGGAAAAAAACTAGCCCTTCCGAGAACGAACATTATCCCGTCAGGATAAAATCCGCTCTGGACGGGAATCAAATCCGCGACCTTGCGCTTACAAGGCAGACTCGCTACCCTCCAAGCTAGCTAATCTGGTATTACTATATTATTCAACGATATTGCGACATTATTGAATTCTCTTGCCTGTACCATGTCCATTCTTTGGTGTGTGTTTCCGTGTTTCCTCGCTGAAATTTTATTCTATTTTCTCGCAGCAAAAACCAACCTCAATGGTGTAGTGGTGAGCACGGTGGACTCTGGATCTGGAGGTTGGTGGTTCGAGTCCAAGTCAAGTCATACAATTTAGCGTAGTATATTAAGCAGGGGACGACATTTGTGACAAGCTCTGGATCTGGAGGTTGGTGGTTCGAGTCCAAGTCAAGTCATAAAATTTAGCGTAGTATATTAAGCAGGGAACGACATTTGTGACAAACATTTATGCTTAACACATTTTATAATTCCTATTTTCTCGCAGCATTGTGAGCAGTTGATTCAGCAGCTTCAGTTTCGCCTGCTCGAAGAACAGGAGAAGGTGGCAGTGGCCATCAAAGTCGACCAGGAGAAAGACAAGGCCATACGAACCTTGCAGACGGGCTGGGGTAAACTGGTGGCCCATTGGAGAGAGATAGAAGAGCAGAGACACGATTTGACCAACAAGCTGCTCACGGAGAAGCAAGAGAGACAGAACGAGGTTCTATCTAAATGAATACTAGATAAATACCCAGTCATATTTTTTGAACAGTCCTGTTTTGTTACAATTGATTCCTCATTTTTCCAGGTGTTTTGGGAGAATGTCTTGTCATGAGTGGTAGTGATTCAGATGACACAGACATTCTGCTTCTTATTCCGCCAAACTTTTTTTCCGCTAAGGCAGATTCAGATGTAGAAACCATCAAACCAAGTGGTCATGGTGGACACTTGAATTCTCATGTTGTAAAAGGTAATTCCCTACTGATATTAAAAGGTCTGATAAATGCCAGGATGCACTAACTAACATGTATCAAGCAAGAAAAGTGAGGACTTAGCACTTCTCAGTTTACTAATAGATCAGTTGCACTTACTTGGGTGATGTTTCAAAGTCATAAAGCAGGAAAAATGAGGACCAACGGAATTTTTCTTTTTCTTCTACGACTTCTGGATCCCAAGATAAATCAATTTAAAAAATACCGGTAAATCATGAACTTTGATGTCATGGGACCATTAGTAGGTAAATGTATAAAAAATTTAAAAAATACCGGTAAATCATGAACTTTGATGTCATGGGACCATTAGTAGGTAAATGTGTAAAGAGGAATATTAAACAAGTAATCCATTCCATAGGTATTATCAACCACATCAATGACTTGGAGGACAGAGTTTCCACAATAGAAACAATAGACAGTGCTCGCACGTCTTGCTACAGTGACAGTGAAATGAACAACCATGCAATGTCGAAAACGAATTAAAAAAAAAAAAAAAAACTCGTGGTTCCGTGGCTGATAGATGTTTACGTACCTTCAAACTTCAAAGGAATTCAATTCATATTTAAATTTGGGGCCCGAATGCCCGATCGGCTTTTTTTTTTTTAGTGGTATCTACCCACTAGTTTTACCCTCAGGGTAAGCACCTTGAACAATAAATTGACGATCTTCTTTTCTGTTTTATTACTATGACTGATTTGCCCACCTCTGAGACCGAGTGGTTAAGAGACTCTCTACCCGGAGGTACTGGGTTCTTATCCCGGCCGGGGCGCAAATTTTCCGACCAAACTTTTCCGTTCCGGGGTAGGGATGGGTGTGAAATTGTAAACGAATGTGCCTTAAAGTATTTCGAAAGCGATTCCGAAGACGAGAAAAAACATAAAAAAAAGAAAAAGAAAAAAAACTTGATATTGTTTATTTTTCCTAGATACTGGAACTTCAGGAGCGTGAAGTTTCGATATTTACTGGTTCGAAATTACTGATTTTTTGTTCACTTCTCCTACTTTTCCGTTCCGGGGTAGAGATGGGTGTGAAATTTTAAACGAATGTGCCTTAAAGTGTTTCGAAAGCGATTCCGAAGACGAGGAACATTGTTAAAAACATAGTAAAAAAAGAAAAAGAAAAAACCTAATATTGTTTATTTTTTCTAGATACTGTAACTTTAGGAGCGTGAAGTTTCGATATTTACTGGTTCGAAATTACTGATTTTTTGTTCACTTCTCCCAGAAACTGGAACGTTACGAGCGGGAAGTGTCGCAAGTAGTGAACCTCGCTGCCGGATACAAGGAGAAAGCGGAGAAGGCCGAATCAGACAAGAGTACTGTTCAGTACGAGGCTCAGGCAGCGCTGGAGAGCATGCGGGACAGTATGGTCCAGATGGAACGCAGCCTGGGGGAGACTAGACAGAAACTGGAAGACTACCAGAAGGACAGGAAAATGCTGGCGGACAAATTGACGCTGACGGAGGAGGAACTTGATAAGGTATAACTTTGGATTTCAATAGATCACAGCCAGCCTAGTTTTTATGAATGAAATGTGTATTGAAATGACAAAACGAGTGTACGGGTTTGACAGGAAAAGCTATGTGAAAGAGAACATTTTATTGAGTCGACATGCAATTGAAAACTGGACTGGAAAAATCTTACAATATCGATCGCAGTATTGAATTGGTTGTCATGGATACAACACTAGTTAGCTTAGTTGGTAGCGTGTCTGCCTTGCAAGCGCTAGACCGCGGGTTCGATTACCGCCCTAGGCGGATTTTAACCTGAAAGGATAAGTCTGGCTTTCTCCCATCCTGTCTTCCTTCTCTCTCCGATTTCGGGACTATAAAA
The DNA here is from genome assembly GCF_000475195.1 of Diaphorina citri. Taxonomy (NCBI): domain Eukaryota; kingdom Metazoa; phylum Arthropoda; class Insecta; order Hemiptera; family Psyllidae; genus Diaphorina; species Diaphorina citri. Next base: position 9,431 of record NW_007377740.1, read on the forward strand.
GCCTGACAGTTAGAGTTCCCTCTATCAAACCTCTTGGAGGGAAAAAAAGTTACAAGCGGTTCACTAGGACTTTTGTATCATATTGGGATACCAGTGCCCTAAATCACCAAAGTATGGAAAAGTATCTTACAAGTGTAATAGCCAATGGAAAAGGAGAATTTTGAATTTGGACGAATCATATTGAAATATGGAATAATTGTAAATACTTTTCCATACTTTGGTGATTTAGGGCACTGCTTGTATTCCTAGACTTCACAACTTCCTTGATCTAATCCTCACCTTATCCTCCTTTCTGTTTCCATTCAGTTGTTGAAAGAAACGTCCACAATGCCTTACTCCTTAAATTACATGTTTGTAAGTATGTAATCGAGACGTTCCTTTCTGTTTCCATTCAGTTGTTGAAAGAAACGTCCACAATGCCTTACTCCTTAAATTACATGTTTGTAAGTATGTAATCGAGACGCTTTGAATAACCTTCTCTATTCCGAGGGTCAAAGTTAATAAGATCAAAACCGGAACGTGTATCCATTGTATCATATAAAGGTAATAAGTTTTGTAGTTACCTATTTCATAACTTTATAACCTAGAGTCCTAGAATGTCTAATATAAACATATTTATTTATAATTTATAATAAGGTAACTTTGGATTTCAATAGATCACAGCCAGCCTAGTTAGCTTAGTTGGTAGCGTGTCTGCCTTGTAAGCGCTAGACCGCGGGTTCGATTACCGCCCTAGGCGGATTTTAACCTCAAAGGATAAGGCTGGCTTTCTCCTGTCCTGTCTTCCTTCTCTCTCCGATTTCGGGACTATAAAAGCCTGACAGTTACGAGTTCCCTCTATCAAACCTCTTGGACGGGAAAAAAAGTTACAAGCGGTTCACTAGGACTTTTGTATCATACTGGGATAGGTACGTAACCGTACGATATCATACGAAAACCGTACGATCAGTAAGTAAAATCATACGAAAACCGTACGATCAGTAAGTAAAATCATACGAAAACCATACGATCGGTAAGTAAAATCACACGAAAACCGTAAGATCGGTAAGTAAAATCACACGAAACCCGTAAGATCAGTAAGTGAAATCATTCGAAAACCGTACGATCAGTAAGTAAAATCATTCGTTGAATAACCTTCTCTATTCCGAGGGTCAAAGTTAAAAAAAAGGTTGTAAACTTAACTTCAATTTAAAACTTTCAAGGTTAGCTTGGATCCTTGGAGGGTAGCCTTGCTAGCGTTAGGTCGCGGGTTCGATTCCCGCCCGGGGCAAACTTCTTCCTAAACAGATAAGAACGAACTTTTTCCTGTCTTCCTTCTCTCTTCGCTTTCGGAACGATAACACCTTAGCAGTTACAATTCCCTCTATTCAACCACTTGAAAAAAAACTCACTTCAGGCCAGCCTAGTTAGCTTAGTTGGTAGTGCGTCTGCCTTGTAGGCGCTAGGCCGCGGGTTCGATTCCTGCCCGGGGCGGATTTTATCCTGGTGGGATAATGTTCGTTCTTGGAACGGCTGGCTTTCTCCTGCAAAGTTTAGAATATACCCTGTTAATACTGGAAGAATGAGAATGAAAAGTCCCTCAATTCCCGCAGTGTAAACAAGGTCTTATGTATTTGGTACAGAATAGGTGAACATTTTATAATAAAACCTTGCTTATGGAGGCTTTGCGACCTGCATCGGTGACGACAGACATCTGGAGCTTCCAATGACATCACGGGTCTACCTAGGTAGATTAAAAAAAAAGTGCATTTTCCTATCGGCAACTGCACACTAGTATTCAGTTTCCAAAAGCTAGACCTTCGATAATTGGGAATGTCTTATCGTCCCGAAAGCGAAGAGGGAAGGAAGCAGGAAGACAGGATAGGAGAAAGCCAGCCGTTCCGAGAACGAACCTTATCTATTAAGGATCGAATCCGCCCCGGGCGGTAATCCCGCGACCTAGCGCTTACAAGGCAGACGCGCTACTCTCCGAACTGAAGCCGTATTCGGTTATGTGATTTTTTTTTATAGTCAAACATGGCTAAACCAATACGACTGTGAGATTCCGCTTTGTGGAGCAAGTGTGGACATGGTGTGGACGTCCAAAGTTGAATCTTATTGGTTCAGGCATGTTGACTATAGAAAAAAGTCGCATAATCGAATACGCTTCAACTAGGCTGGTCGTCCAAGTTCGATTTTCTGATAGTTTTTACCTCTTCTTTTCAGACAAGTAAAGAATCCTTGGCTACCAGACAGCCAAGTGAGCAAAGTCTGATAGACAGCACCACGGATACCAATTGTCCTGTCACTCACCAATATGTTTATTACGCCATTTTTCTAACTATATTTGACTATTTTTTCAGCAAAAAGCCCAAGACGAAATTCAGACGCTCCTGGCCAAATCGGCGTCTATCAAAACGGAGCTGCGCGAATTCTACCAGACACAACTCAACAATAACGTTAAGGAGAAGTTAAAGGAGTTTCAGACTCAGCTAGACTCGGCAGAACTCACCCTACATCGGGAGTTCCAGCAGAAGGAGAAGACTTTACAAATGCGAAGGAATCAGCTATTACGCCATTTTTCTAACTATATTTGACTATTTTTTCAGCAAAAAGCCCAAGACGAAATCCAAACGCTCCTGGCCAAATCGGCGTCTATCAAAACGGAGCTGCGCGAATTCTACCAGACACAACTCAACAATAACGTCAAGGAGAAGTTGAAGGAGTTTCAGACTCAGCTAGACTCGGCAGAACTCACCCTACATCGGGAGTTCCAGCAGAAGGAGAAGACTTTACAAATGCGAAGGAATCAGCTATTACGCCATTTTTCTAACTATATTTGACTATTTTTTCAGCAAAAAGCCCAAGACGAAATTCAGACGCTCCTGGCCAAATCGGCGTCGATCAAAACGGAGCTGCGCGAATTCTACCAGACACAACTCAACAATAACGTCAAGGAGAAGTTGAAGGAGTTTCAGACTCAGCTAGACTCGGCAGAACTCACCCTACATCGGGAGTTCCAGCAGAAGGAGAAGACGATTGTGGAGAACGCGGCCAAACAGTTGAAACAGATCTCGGAAAAGTAAGACAAACCATTAAGTTCCCATTTTTACCCGAAAGTAAAAAGAAAATACGTTTCCAGAATTTTTTTATTAAGGCCGAGGGCCACAAAGTGAGTTTAAACAGAAGGAGAAGACGATTGTGGAGAACGCGGCCAAACAGTTGAAACAGATCTCGGAAAAGTAAGACAAACCATTAAGTTCCCATTTTTCCCGAAAGTAAAAAGAAAATTCGTTTCCAGATTTTTTTTTTTTATTAAGGCCGGGGGCCACAAAGTGAGTTTAAATAAACTAGGTTTATTTTATTTTATTTTTTAAGAGGTTTGACAGATGATAACTGTACTTTTTTAAGCGAATGCAAATATCAAGTTTTTTTTTAAAGAGGTTTGACAGAGGGAACTGTGACTGCTAGAGAAATCGAAGAGAGAAGGAAGACAGGATAGGAGAAAGCCAGCCGTTCCGAGAACGAACATTATCCCATCAGGATAAAAAAAAAAAACACATGTATTTTTTTGTTAAGAGGTTTGACAGAGGGAACTGTAACTGCTATGGTCTTATCGTCCCAAAATCAAGAGAGAAGGAAGACAGGATAGGAGAAAGCCAGCCGTTCCGAGAACGAACATTATCCCATCAGGATAAAATCCGCCCCTGGCGGGAATCGAACCCGCGGCCTAGCGCTTACAAGACAGACGCACTACCAACTAAGCTAACTAGGCTGGCAGGTTTAAGTTTTAAACTCTGTTCAAGCAATCTGATTGGCTGAAATTTTTTGAAATCAACCAATCAGATGGCTTAATCCGAGGTTAATCCAAATACGCTCACTTGTGGCCCAGGCCATTACATAATTAAACCATTTGTGCTGAAGCTCTTCACAATTTTCGTGGATATCACAGCATTACTAAAAACCTCTTTGATTGTAATGTTATTTCTATTTTCTTTCTCTCTCTCTCTCTCTCTCTCTCTCTCTCTCTCTCTCTCTCTCTTTAGTCGCTACTCGATTAAAGTAGCTAGCTACTCAATTATCCTCACGAGGTTGAGTGCACCCCGAACTCCAAGCATAGAGCCGATAAAATTTCCAACCCGGGACCTCCGACGTGCAAGTCTAGTGTGATACCAAGACTCAAAGTACTTTTCAGCCAGCCTAGTTGGTACCGTGTCTGCCTTGTAAGCGCTAGGCCTCGGGTTCGATTACCGTCCGGGGCGGATTTTATCCTGAAGGGATAAGGTTCGTTCTCGGAACGGCTGGTTTTCTCCTATCCTTGTCTTCCTTCTCTCTTTGATGTCGGGACGATAAGACCATAGCAGTTATAGTTTCCTCTGTTGTCAAACCCCTTAAAAAAAAAAAAAAAAAAAAAAAAAACTAACTACCTACCTACCTACTTCTATTCGTTTTCAGGCTCATGTTGGATTTCAAAGCCAAATGCGAGGTGTACGAGGCGGAAAATAAGAAACTCAAAGCTGAACTCACCCAGAGGGATATCAAACTGAAAGAAACCAACCATCTGCTTAAGGAGGAATCTAAGAAACGTGAGCTCATGGCGAAGAAAGTGGAGAGTGTTATGCAGTCTCAGTTACAACAAGCGATTCATATGATAACTTCGGATGTGACCCATTTACACGTGAGTGATTAGAATAGAGTATACCCTAAAATAAGAAGAGAATAGGTCTTCACTTGACTAATTCTCTTTTTATTTTAGTAATAAGTCAGCTCCCATGGCGTAGTGGTCACTGCGCTCGCCTTGCACGCGGGAGACCCGGGTCCGATTCCCGGCGGGGTCAAGAAATTTGTATCATGCAAATGATTGATTCCGTGACTGGTTGTTGCGGGGCCCACTCAGCCTCGTGAGGAAAATGGGTAGCTATGACATATAAATGCGCATAGCGACCGGTGCCAGCATGGTAGGTAAACATTGGATTTTAGGATTATTGAGATATTGGGAAAATCCTACAATGCTGCAGTGAGCACCAGAGGAAAATGAGTAGCTATGGCATATAAATGCGCATAGCGACCGGTGCCAGCATGGTAGGTAAACATTGGATTTTAGGATTATTGAGATATTGGGAAAATCCTACAATGCTGCAGTGAGCACCAAGATTGTGACATATTAACACAAACTGCATTTACATGTATTTTAGTAATAATTAGTACTTGAAATGGCATCCCGATTCCAAAGTTTAGAATATACCCTGTTAATACTGGAAGAATGAGAATGAAAAGTCCCTCAATTCCCGCAGTGTAAACAAGGTCTTATGTATTTGGTACAGAATAGGTGAACATTTTATAATAAAACCTTGCTTATGGAGGCTTTGCGACCTGCATCGGTGACGACAGACATCTGGAGCTTCCAATGACATCACGGGTCTACCTAGGTAGATTAAAAAAAAAGTGCATTTTCCTATCGGCAACTGCACACTAGTATTCAGTTTCCAAAAGCTAGACCTTCGATAATTGGGAATGTCTTATCGTCCCGAAAGCGAAGAGGGAAGGAAGCAGGAAGACAGGATAGGAGAAAGCCAGCCGTTCCGAGAACGAACCTTATCTATTAAGGATCGAATCCGCCCCGGGCGGTAATCCCGCGACCTAGCGCTTACAAGGCAGACGCGCTACTCTCCGAACTGAAGCCGTATTCGGTTATGTGATTTTTTTTTATAGTCAAACATGGCTAAACCAATACGACTGTGAGATTCCGCTTTGTGGAGCAAGTGTGGACATGGTGTGGACGTCCAAAGTTGAATCTTATTGGTTCAGCCATGTTGACTATAAAAAAAGTCGCATAATCGAATACGCTTCAACGGGCTAAACCAATACGACTGTGAGATTCCGCTTTGTGGAGCAAGTGTGGACATGGTGTGGACGTCCAAAGTTGAATCTTATTGGTTCAGGCATGTTGACTATAGAAAAAAGTCGCATAATCGAATACGCTTCAACTAGGCTGGTCGTCCAAGTTCGATTTTCTGATAGTTTTTACCTCTTCTTTTCAGACAAGTAAAGAATCCTTGGCTACCAGACAGCCAAGTGAGCAAAGTCTGATAGACAGCACCACGGATACCAATTGTCCTGTCACGCAACAATATGTCCCTAGCTCCAATCAACAATATGCCCCTAGCTCCAATCAACAATATTCAATACCGACTTCCAATATAAATCAGCAATACTCCATGTTCAGTGCGGATAGTACACATATGAATATTGTGGAGAGAGACATTCCAAACTCTGCAGATGACATGAGGAAATATATCGAAATGGTAAGTGATGAAACCCATTGTTTCATTACAAATTTTCATCAGTAAATGGTTTCTTTAATTGATCCTAAGGGCAAGAAAAACCTAGACCCTTGACAAAAGGAGTATGCCTGAAGGCATGTGATGTGTTCCAATCCACTCGACCTCAAATGTCGATAGAAATCCTAGCTCCAATCAACAATATTCAATACCGACTTCCAATATAAATCAGCAATACTCCATGTTCAGTGCGGATAGTACACATATGAATATCGTGGAGAGAGACATTCCAAACTCTGCAGATGACATGAGGAAATATATCGAAATGGTAAGTGTTGAAACCCATTGTTTCATTACAAATTTTCATCTGTAAATGGTTTCTTTAATTGATCCTAAGGGCAAGAAAAACCTAGACCCTTGACAAAAGGAGTGTGCCTGAAAGGCATGTGATGTGTTGTATGTGATGTGTTCCAATCCACTCGACCTCAAATGTCGATAGAAATTAAATTTCGGATCTGTATTTCAAGACCTATCATTCTAGGCTAGGTCGGGGGTTCAATTCCCGCTTGGGGCGGATTTTATCCCAAACAGATGAGATTCGTTCTCGGAACAGCTAACTTTCTCCTATCTTCTCTTCGCTTTCGGGACGACAAGACCTTAGCAGTTACAGTTCCCTCTATCATAGCGGCTCCGAGGTACAATCCCTCTCATGACAGTCTTGACTTCCCAAACAGATGAGATTCGTTCTCGGAACAGCTAACTTTCTCCTATCTTCTCTTCGCTTTCGGGACGACAAGACCTTAGCAGTTACAGTTCCCTCTATCATAGCGGCTCCGAGGTACAATCCCTCTCATGACAGTCTTGACTTTTTTTTTCTTTAGTTATTAGAAAAGCCACCAGGAAATCCTGTGAGTGACCTTGAGGCAGAAGTCAAGGACTCAGCCGGACCCATGACCTCATTTCTAGAATCCTCTGTCACCAGTGATATCTTCAATGAACCTGCCCTGTATACGAAAACCGTACGATCGGTAAGTGAAAATCATACTAAAACCATACGATCGGTAAGTAAAATCACATGAAAACCGTAACTTCAATGAACCTGCCCTGTATACGAAAACCGTACGATCGGTAAGTGAAAATCATACTAAAACCATACGATCGGTAAGTAAAATCACACGAAAACCGTAAGATCAGTAAGTGAAATCATTCGAAAACCGTACGATCAGTAAGTAAAATCATTCTAATTGAAGGTGACGCTGAAGATTTCCAAGGAGAAAATCGAATCCCTGGAGAGGAACTTGCAGACAGAAACGCAGAGGAGTAGAAAACTGGAGGAAGAATTGCAAGATACCAGGCAGACTTGTGAGGAAGTAGTAAGGAAAGAGGTGAGCATTGTGACAGTGACCCTGTTCTTGGAACGACTCCGGAGTTCGCACTCCAAGCGCAGTAAAAACGCCGATAGCCTAGTTCGCTTGGTTGGTAGCGCGTCTGCCTTGTAAGCGCAAGGCCCCAAATCTTAAATTACTATGTTTTTCTGTGGTTGATTCTCAAAATAAATATGTAGCTATTTGTGATTCTTGTATTTTTTTTTTATTTTAATTATAAAAAAATATATCAATAAAGAGGTGTTCTATTAAACTGTTGGTTGGAACGACTTTTTCTAAGCTGACAGTCTCAATAAAGCACTACTTATACTTATTTCTCTCAGCAAGAAAAAAAAAAAAAAAATTGAGAAAAAACCTAGTATAGCTTCTATAACTCTAGTAGTAGAAAGTAATAAAATGGAATGAACATTGATAACAAATTAAATAATAGGGGAAAAAGCATAAAAAATAAGGTAAAAAAAAAGCTTTAAAAAATAATAATAAAATAATAAGGAGGTCAAATGACAAGTATGTACCTTAATTTGCATTATAAAATTAGCATAAAGATGTTCAGGTAGGTACCCATAGTTTGTTACCCTGGTAGGAACATGGGTAAAAAACCCAACAATAATACCTACATTAGGTACAATTATAAAATTAGCATAAAGATGTTCAGGTAGGTACCCATAGTTTGTTACCCTGGTAGGAACATGGGTAAAAAACCCAACAATAATACATTAGGTACAAAACAAACCAGCCTCATCAACTCATTGTATTCTGATTGTTTTCATGGCTTTAAGCAACATTTACAAATGTTAGCGGTCTGATCAAGAAGCCTGTGATTATAAGATTTTTCGATTCTCTGTAATGTGTCAGACCGGCTAGGGGGAGGGGCTCCAGGGGAGGTAGAGGATCTAGAGGTCCCCGGGGATCACGAGCAAGAGGCAAGAAATAAAACCCCATTACAGAGAATTGAAAAATCTCATAATCACAGGCTTCTTGATCAGACTGCGAGCAAGAGGCAAGAAATAAAACCACATTAAGTACAGAGAATCGAAAAATCTTATATTCACAGGCTTCTTGATCAGACCGCTAACATTTGTAAATGTTGCTTAAAGCCATGAAAACAATCAGAATACAATATATTATTTTTTAAAGCTTTTTTTTACCTTATTTTTTATGCTTTTTCCCCTATTATTTAATTTGTTATCAATGTTCATTCCATTTTATTACTTTCTACTACTAGAGTTATAGAAGCTATACTAGGTTTTTTCTCAATTTTTTTTTTCTTATTCCTAAATTTGTTATCAATGTTCATTCCATTTTATTACTTTCTACTACTAGAGTTATAGAAGCTATACTAGGTTTTTTCTCAATTTTTTTTTTTTTTTCTTATTCCTTGTGCAGTTTTGAAAGAATACACGAAAACAGTTTCGTTATTGTTATTCAAGCGTTTTTAGTATGATTTTACTTACTGATCGTACGGTTTTCGTATGATTTTACTTATTGATCGTACGATTTTACTTACTGATCGTACGGTTTTCGTATGATTTCACTTACTGATCGTATGATTTTACTTACTGATCGTACGGTTTTCGTATGATTTCACTTACTGATCGTATGATTTTACTTACTGATCGTACGGTTTTCGTATGATTTCACTTACTGATCGTATGATTTCTACATCGGGAGTTCCAGCAGAAGGAGAAGACTTTACAAATGCGAAGGAATCAGCTATTACGCCATTTTTCTAACTATATTTGACTATTTTTTCAGCAAAAAGCCCAAGACGAAATTCAGACGCTCCTGGCCAAATCGGCGTCGATCAAAACGGAGCTGCGCGAATTCTACCAGACACAACTCAACAATAACGTCAAGGAGAAGTTGAAGGAGTTTCAGACTCAGCTAGACTCGGCAGAACTCACCCTACATCGGGAGTTCCAGCAGAAGGAGAAGACGATTGTGGAGAACGCGGCCAAACAGTTGAAACAGATCTCGGAAAAGTAAGACAAACCATTAAGTTCCCATTTTTCCCGAAAGTAAAAAGAAAATTCGTTTCCAGAATTTTTTTTATTAAGGCCGGGGGCCACAAAGTGAGTTTATTTATTATTATTATTTAAGAGGTTTGACAGAAGAAACTGTAACTGCTATGGTCTTATCGTCCCGAAATCGAAGAGAGAAGGAAGACAGGATAGGAGAAAGCCAGTCGTTCCGAGAACGAACATTATACCATCAGGATAAAATCCGCCCCGGGCGGGAATAGAACCCTCTCTGTTGTCAAACCTCTTAAAAAAACTACCTACTTCTATTTGTTTTCAGGCTCATGTTGGATTTCAAAGCCAAATGCGAAGTGTACGAGGCGGAAAACAAGAAACTCAAAGCTGAACTCACCCAGAGGGATATCAAACTGAAAGAAACCAACCATCTGCTTAAGGAGGAATCTAAGAAACGTGAGCTCATGGCGAAGAAAGTGGAGAGTGTTATGCAGTCTCAGTTACAACAAGCGATTCATATGATAACTTCGGATGTGACCCATTTACACGTGAGTGATTAGAATAGAGTATACCCTAAAATAAGAAGAGAATAGGTCTTCACTTGACTAATTCTCTTTTTATTTTAGTAATAAGTCAGCTCCCATGGCGTAGTGGTCACTGCGCTCGCCTTCTGTAATGGGGTTTTATTTCTTGCCTCTTGCTCGTGATCCCCGGGGACCTCTAGATCCTCTACCTCCCCTGGAGCCCCTCCCCCTAGCCGGTCTGACTGGAGTTTCCACTGTGCTTGTTTCCATTTCATTATCACTATCTATGTCAATCATTGTAGCTCCCAATGTTCTATTTGTTGTTTGAGTTCTGTTCTCTGCAACCAAGAAGGATTTGAATTCTTCTCCTTGGTTTTCTGCTATTGTTGTTTGAAAGTTGGTAAGCTCCGAGTCAATTTCTTCTTCCTTAATTTTGGCTGTTTCAAAGTGTTTCATGATGGCATCAAGTTTATAGTCAATGATATCTCCAAACACAGATCTGTCTTCTTGATTGATGAATCTCTTGACTGATTCATTGAGTTCACTTGGTAGGAAGCTGTGTAGTTGTTGTTCTGGTCCTGCTTGATCATAGTAAGATTGTAGTAAATCCTCTACACAAGTGTCTATATAGTCTTGATCTTCTCCATGGTCCATCTGTCCTTTCATACTCTTGTCAGCATCCACTCTGTACCTTCTGTTTTTGATGAGTAATATCTCATTCGAATTTGCCACTTTGTTTTCATATTTCTGACCAAACACAATGGGGTTGATGGAAAGTGTATCTGGCTTACAGTTTTCCACCCTTAGTCTGATCAGTGGTAACTTGGGTTGTCTAGGATTTCCTGTGAGCTGCTTCTTAGCATCTTCTATCATTCTATCCACTGTGTTGGCAATCTCTTCTTCTATAACCTCTTCAATATCATCAGGCTCAATAGTCATATTCTCAAACACAAATGGTCGGACAGTTTCCAAACTTCTGGGTACTAGTTTATAGTTTTTCTTGTTACACATAAGTATTCCACATTTCTTCTGCACAACACAAATGGTCGGACAGTTTCCAAACTTCTGGGTACTAGTTTATAGTTTTGCTTGTTACACATGAGTATTCCACATTTCTTCTGCACGGCGAAGTTATCAAGTCGCAGGATTTGTCAACTTTCTGGGCTCTAATTTCAAAGAAATATCCATTTCCCATCTCTTCTGATCCGTCTAAATAGCAGGTAATGTTCTAGAATAGTATTGGTACATAAGGTCCCGTATTTTTTGTCTGAACAAAATTCACTCCATGTTCAATCCTTACAGGGATTGATCCCTTGACCTTAGTTACAATTTACACACTTTTTTCAGTGATAAGGAGAGGATTGTATGGGAAATTTGATTACTGGCAGCAAACTAGATTTAACAGACACTGGAACATGTTTCCAGTATCACTTTTGGCTTGTTACAGGCAATATATTTAAAGAGGATCTCTAATTGCACTGGGACCTTAGTTACAATTTACACACTTTTTTCAGTGATAAGGAGAGGATTGTATGGGAAATTTGATTACTGGCAGCAAACTAGATTTAACTCATTTAAAAGGCACTGGAATATGTTTCCAGTATCACTTTTGGCTTGTTACAGGTTAAATATCTAAAGAGGATCTCTAATTGCACTGGTTGTTTGTTTGCTCAAGATAATAGATGCAATTTAAATAGTTTCTTCTCATGATATGGCTTAGCTCATGTGACTGCTGCTTAGAATTTGGCAGCATTTATTAGATTAAAAATCTGGGTGTTTACACTGTAATAGCCTAGGTATTTCTAGGAGATTAAGTAATTAAATATTAGAAACTGAGAACATTACAATTTAAATAGTTTCTTCTCATGATATGGCTTAGCTCATGTGACTGCTGCTTAGAATTTGGCAGCATTTATTAGATTAAAAATCTGGGTATTTACACAGTACTCCTTTATCTTTCCTTCCAGATCAATCATGTTGCGTAAACCTTTAACAAAGGTTTTGCCTTGTGTCCGAGTTCTATCTCCTGTCAAGACGCTATCCACTTCTGCGGTGAACAATGAGAAGTTTGAAGTTTTCATTGACGATAAGAAAGTTATGGTAGATCCTGGGACAACAGTTTTGCAGGTAAGTAAATATAAAGTGGTAAAGGAAAAGTGATCTTGAGATTGAATAATACATTAGTAAGATTAGGAGAGTTGCTTGGATTACACATTAGGGTTTGTCCCCCATTTGAAACCTCCTCAGAGGTAGGTAGCCATACTAAAACAGATCACGTTTATTGAATTAAATTTAAAAAAAAAAAAAAAAAAACAAGATTCA
>NW_007377740.1:22451-35610 GCF_000475195.1 Diaphorina citri
AAAAAAAAAAAAGAAACACCCCCACCACGGGGGGGGGGGGGGGGGAAAAGGGTTTTTTTTAAAAAAAAAAAAAAAAAAAAAAAAAAAAAAAACAGTTGTTTTTTATTTGTCTAGACTACTTTTGTAACATTACAGATGGTACATTTACACACATAGTATCAAATTAAATTTATTGACCGAACGAAGTGAAGGTCTATGTTTTAACTGGACCGTTTTGCATTTGGTTTAGATGTCTGTATGTATGTTCCACTATAACTCCTGATTGTCTGGTCTGATTTTGATGAAATTTGTTACACATCTTCATTAAATCAAGGCACGTTGCTGATTGAACTTTTTTTTTAGATATAGGTACCTACTTACATAAGATGTGTAGATAGTTTTATTTGTTTTGATACATAATTATGTATTACGTAGGGTTACCCATTCATACATAGGATTACCCAGAAGACATTTTTTCAAAGCAGGTCATTTTTCTAAATCCTAAATTTGTCCAAAATTCAAATAGGTACCAAGTTAAACAATAATTATTGTCAATATGAAAGGATGTTATTGTTAAAGTCTCAGCTTAGGCAAAAAAATCCGAGTGAGGTCTACAGTTCACAGAAACACTAGTTTTATTAAATTGTAAAAAATTCATTATTTCAGCCAGTTGCAGCATGTGCTATGCCAGTGATGAAAGGGTGGCGAGTGAAGACCAACTCAGAAATGACACGTAGAGCCAGGGAAGGTGTTATGGAGTTCTTGCTGGTCAATCACCCTCTGGATTGTCCTATTTGTGATCAGGGTGGGGAGTGTGATCTGCAAGATCAGAGCATGGCCTTTGGAAGTGATCGCTCACGATTCACTGATATTGACTTTTCAGGAAAGAGGTAAGTTTTACAGGTTTGAATAGTAGACATTGTCCTAGGGCCAAGGCAATTGTTCAAAGTACTAACAACCTCTGTGACCCAGTGGGACTTACACTAGGGTTACACGTCAAAGGTCCTGGGGTTTGATTCCCAGCAGGGTCTTTCTTCAAAGTATCAACAGGCATTGGATAGGGGTAGGTATAAATCTGAAAATGCCAGCCTAGTTAGCTAAGTTGGTAACAATTCTGCCTTGTAAGCGCTAGGCCACGGGTTCGATTTCTGCCCAGTGCAGATTTTATCCTGAAGTGGTAATGTCTGTTCTTGGAATGGCTGGCTTTCTCCTGTCCTGTCTTCCTTCTCTCTTCGGTTTTGGGATGATAAGACCCACTACTTTTGTAACATTACAGATGGTACATTTACACACAGAGTACCAAATTAAATTTATTGACCGAACGAATTGAAGGTTTATGTTTTAACTGGACCATTTTGCATTTGGTTTAGATGTCTGTATGTATGTTCCGCTATAACTCCTGATTGTCTGGTCTGATTTTGATGAAATTTGGTACATATCTTCATTAAATCAAGGCACGTTGCTGATTGAACTTTGGGGCCCCAAAGTTGAACTCTGTTACAATCTTTCAAAACTTTACGATCCCCCAATACAGTTGCCATGCATATCAATACATATTCATATGCGTGGCAAGTCAAGATGGTAAAACCCTATTGTTCTGTTTCAAAGGTTCAACATCAACCAAAGGTAAATCTTTTGTTTCATTTAAAAGGTTCAAACTGAACCATTCTTTAATTTTATTCTTTAGAGTGATTGACAGGTTTTATAATAGTGTCACCTCATTTTTTTTTTTTTTTTTAAGATATAGGTACCTACATAAGACGTGTAGTTAGTTTTATTTCTGTTTTGATACATAATTATGTATTACATAGGGTTACCCATTCATATTTAGGATTACCCAGAAGACATTTTTTCAAAGCAGGGCATTTTTCTAAATCCTAAATTTGTCCAAAATTCAAATAGGTACCAAGTTAAACAATAATTGTCAATATAAAAGGACGTTATTGTCAATATAAAAGGACGTTATTGTTAAATTCTCAGCTTAGGCAAAAAAATCCGAGTGAGGTCTACAGTTCACAGAAACACTAGTTTTATTAACTTGTAAAAAATTCGTTATTTCAGCCAGTTGCAGCATGTGCTATGCCAGTGATGAAAGGCTGGCGAGTGAAGACCAACTCAGAAATGACACGTAGAGCCAGGGAAGGTGTTATGGAGTTCTTGCTGGTCAATCACCCTCTGGATTGTCCTATTTGTGATCAGGGTGGGGAGTGTGATCTGCAAGATCAGAGCATGGCCTTCGGAAGTGATCGCTCACGATTCACTGACATTGACTTCTCAGGAAAGAGGTAAGTTTTACAGGTTTGAATAGTAGACATTGTCCTAGGAATTTTTTTTATTTTATTTTATTTTTTTTTTTTTATAATTTTTCGGTTTTCATTAGTTGTTCCGCTTTGAGTGCCCTTGTAAAGGCCCCAAAATAGGTTCCAACCGTCAAATCCCGAGGGATACAAGGAGCTCACAAAGTCTAGGTATTGTAGGAACCGTAAATACCTACCTGGGGAATTGTCCTCTAGGCTCACAGGAAAAGAAAAATCAGTGGTATCGTCCCGAAATCGAAGAGAGAAGGAAGACAGGATAGGAGAAAGCCAGCCGTTCCGAGAACGGACATTATACCATCAGGATAAAATCCGCCCCGGGCGGGAATCGAACCCGCGGCCTAGCGACGCACTACCAACTAAGCTCTCTAGGCTGGCAGGTTTAAGTTTTAAACTCTGTTCAAGCAATCCAGGGTGTCTACCAGACTGGAAAACCGGGAAAAGTCAGGGAATTTAATGGAGACTGGAAAAGTCAGTGGAAAATCAGGGAATTTCACGAAAAAGTGCCAAAAATCGAAAAAAGTCAGGGAATTTTTCAAAGCCTAAAAAAAGACAAAGAAAGTTTTCAAATAAAAAAGTATGCAACCATGAAGGGGCAACATATAATCTCTCAAAAATTTCGCCTGCGGCGCTGATATTCTGTCTCTTCATGAAAAGTTTTGGGAATATTTCAAAGCCCATAAAACGAGAAAAAGACTTTGGTCAGTAAAAAAAGTATGCAACCTTGAAGGGAGCTACTTAAAAGTTTTGGGAATATTTCAAAGCCCATAAAACGAGAAAAAGACTTTGGTCAGTAAAAAAAAGTATGCAACCTTGAAGAAATTAAAAAAAGTATGCAACCATGAAGGGGCAACATATAATCTCTCAAAAATTTCGCCTGCGGCGCTGAAATTCTGTCTCTTCATGAAAAGTTTTGGGAATATTTCAAAGTCTATGAAACGTGAAAAAGACTTTGGTCAGTAAAAAAAAGTATGCAACCTTGAAGGAGCTACTTAAATTTTCTCGAAAAAAATTTCGCCTGCGGCGCTGTCATTTTGTGTTTATAGGAATGTATTGGGGGGAATAACTATACTCGTCTTTTACACGTATTTAATTACATAAAAAACTGACACATGATAAGCTACAGGTTACATTCTTACTGAAAAGTTTCACCTGTGGCCCTGAAGATTACACCTTTGACAAGTCTGCTTCTCTTACTATTGTAGACCAAAATCTTCAAAAAATTCGCCTGCGGCGCCAAATTTTGTGTTTTTGATAGCTCACCGTCGTATGTATGAAAGCCAAAGTTAAACTTTAGTTTAACTTAAGACGAACAATGTTGCCAATTTCATGTCATTTCTTGAGATAACTGGCTAGATTTCATGAAATTTGGCAAGATTTTCATTTCAAGTTAAACTAAAGTTTATCTTTAGACTTCATACATACGGCGGTAAGTTTTTTTTTAAATTAGAGACCAGAATTTTCGCCTGTGGCCATATTACATATTTATTATATTTCAATTTCGTTAATTCTGGTTTCTATAAATTGTAGCTCACAATTTTCAAAAATTTCGCCTGCGGCGCTGCTCATTTCCCCCTTTTTTGTGTTAACCTTCCTCCCCCCAGGATATGTGAATGTGTAGACTGTATAATAACAAACTTCAGATTCATGCTTTTTAAAAAAAATTCTCCTGCCGAGCTGAAGATTAGGATTTCCATGAGACTGAATTTCTGAAGATTTTAGACCAAAATGTTCAAAAATTTCGCCCTGCGGCCGCTGTTATTATATTGATTATTGTATATCTAAAAAAAAAAAAAAAAAAAAAAAAAATGCCAGTAGCGCTGTGATAGTAAATACCTATTGGGGCCCAAAAAGCCAGATCCAACCCCACGAGAAATGGCTTGTAGTATCTTGGAGGTCATTATCCTTGGTCAAAGGTCATTGTATCTTAAAAAATTGGGCCTGCGGCCGCAGTTATTTATGGTGAATGGAGACTCAAGACCTTAACCTAGTCGGATGTGCAAAAAAAGATGAAAAAAATTTAGCAGGGCCCTTGAGAACATTGCTTGGAAAAAAAAAATGGCTGCGGCGGCAGTGGGAATAGGGTGGAAAATCTTGGAAAAGTAGACTGGAAATTTTGAAAAATTGGACTGGAAAACCGGGAAAAGTCAGGGAATTTTATTTTTCAATTTTGGTAGACACCCTGCAATCTGATTGGCTGAAATTTTTTTCAAATCAACCAATCAGATGGCTTAATCCGAGGTTAATCCAAATACGCTCACTTGCGGCCCAGGCCATTACATAATTAAACCATTTGTACTGAAGCTCTCTTCACGATTTTCGTGGATATCACAGCATTACTAAAAACCTGTTTGATTGTAATGTTATTTCCTCTCTCTCTCTCTCTCTCTTCTTTAGTCGCTACTCGATTAAAGTTATCCTTATGAGGTTGAGTGCACCCCGAACTCCAAGCATAGAGCCGAAAAAACTTCGACACCGCCGGGAATCGCACCCGGGACCTCCGGCGTACAAGTCTAGTGTGATACCAAGACTCAAAGTACTTTTCAGCCAGCCTAGTTGGTACCGTGTCTGCCTTGTAAGCGCTAGGCTTCGGGTTCGATTACCGCCCGGGGCGGACTTTATCCTGAAGGGATAAGGTTCGTTTATCCCAAAGGTCTCGTACTGTCAATGTAGTTGGGTGAGCTGGGCAATGGAACAGGTGATGCACATCGTGAGGTCCTGTGTTGCATTGGTTGCACTTGTCTTGGATGTTGGGATCAAGTCATAGGAGACCAACCAGACCTTAGTTGTGCTAGTCTCGCTCTGGTTTTCCTTGGTAGTTCCTTTTCTTATTTTGCTATAGGTGGGGGAGCTTCATTTGGGACTTTATTCGGTTCTGCTATCCTGCCTTCCTTCTCTCTTTGATGTCGGGACGATAAGAAATCGAAGAGAGAAGGAAGACAGGATAGGAGAAAGCCAGTCGTTCCGAGAACGAACATTATACCATCAGGATAAAATCCGCCCCGGGCGGGAATAGAACCCTCTCTGTTGTCAAACCTCTTAAAAAAACTACCTACTTCTATTTGTTTTCAGGCTCATGTTGGATTTCAAAGCCAAATGCGAAGTGTACGAGGCGGAAAACAAGAAACTCAAAGCTGAACTCACCCAGAGGGATATCAAACTGAAAGAAACCAACCATCTGCTTAAGGAGGAATCTAAGAAACGTGAGCTCATGGCGAAGAAAGTGGAGAGTGTCATGCAGTCTCAGTTACAACAAGCGATTCATATGATAACTTCGGATGTGACCCATTTACACGTAAGTGATTAGAATAGAACATAACCTAAAATAAGAAGAGAATAGGTCTTCACTTGACTAATTCTCTTCTTATTTTAGTATTACTTAGTACTTGAAATGGCATCCCGATTCCAAAGTTTAGAAGACTCACGAGCTTATTTTACTTCAGCAACCATAATTATCGCGGCACCAACAGGAATCAAATTTTTTCCGCAGTGTAAACAAGGTCTTATGTATTTGGTACAGAATAGGTGAACATTTTATAATAAAACCTTGCTTATGGAGGCTTTGCGACCTGCATCGGTGGCGACAGACATCTGGAGCTTTCAATGACATCACGGGTCTATCTAGGTAGATTAAAAAAAGTGCATTTTCCTATCGGCAACTGCACACTAGTATTCAGTTTCCAAAAGCTAGACCTTCGATACTTGGGAATGTCTTATCGTCCCGAAAGCGAACGGGGAAGGAAGACAGGATAGGAGAAAGCCAGCCGTTCCGAGAACGAACATCATCATACTCAACTTCCTCTTGCTTTACTTCCTCTGAATCTTGAGATTCCATCCTAGTAACTGTTTGTGAATTAAATCTCAATAATAAAACTTATTACCTTTTGCAATGTTCCTATACAAGTGTTCTCACTAAATGTAATTTTTCAAGTTTTCTTGTCTGTAATAAATCCTCGAACTGAGGTTTCCTAGGCACATCTGACGATATCAATGGGTTCCGGATTTCAATAACCTGCGTTTAAAGAACTGATTTTCAAGCTGAATTCTGTGAAAAACCACCGTCGAGAAATTTACGGAAAAATGGAAAAACCGGGAGAAGAGTTTGAAACAAAATTTTCAAATATAATTTATTTTTCCGCGCCATTTTTCAAGGTTGTGTTTAAGGCTCGTTCACAAGATGTGTTTTATGACATTGTTTCATTACAAATTTTCATCAGTAAATGGTTTCTTTAATTGATCCTAAGGGCAAGAAAAACCTAGACCCTTGACAAAAGGAGTGTGTCTGAAGGCATGTGATGTGTTCCAATCAACTCGACCCTAAATGTCGATAGAAATTAAATTTCAGATCTATATTTCAAGACCTATCATTCTTATATGCAAAGGCTAGGTCGGGGGTTCAATTCCCGCCTTGGGCAAATTTTATCCCAAACAAAGGTTCGTTCTTGGAACGACTAGCTTTCTCCTAACCTGTCTTCCTTTTATCTTTGCTTTGGGGACGACAATACCTTAGCAGTCACAGTTCACACAAATGGTCGGACAGTTTCCAAACTTCTGGGTACTAGTTTATAGTTTTGCTTGTTACACATGAGTATTCCACATTTCTTCTGCACAGCTTCCCCTGCACACAATGATGTTGCTACTGGACTGCCTGGTTGACATACATGAAACCGTTGCTTGGTATTGTACTCTGGTTTTATTCTGCACTCGTGCTCATGTCCCCATAGTATGAAATGAAAGAAGCTTGGAATACTGTCCTCTGCAATGTTCTTGACTGTGCCACGCTCTGGTCGGTTCTGATGTAATACCAAGATGTAGATGATATCTTTATCATCAGTGGGTTTCATGTATTTCACTTTATTGTGTTTGATCATATTGCATAATCTTTCATCCTTGACATACCCTAACCCAAATATGGCAACTTTGGTCTCATTTTTCTGGATAATTAAAGGATTCAGAGTTATCTCATTCAGATTAGTACACTTTCCAAAATAGTTGACCAGTCCACTGTTACTAACAATATCTAATGCAGCTACAAGCTCAGGCCCTGATGGATCATCATGATTGCCATTGATTGTGAATACAGGGAGTGAAATGTTCAGGTTAGGATCCATGTAGTTGACATGGTCATTACACATGACTAGCTTTGGATCACTGATCACATCTATAAACACGGATCTGTCTCCAATACAATACTTACGCAGTGTTTCCAAGCATTTCTTCAAAGTAGTTGGTGAAGGTTTATTAATATGAAATAGATCTCCACCAAGTAACACCATATCAACCTCTTGATCTAATGCCTGCTCCAGTATCTCTTCAAATGAAACAAAGCTATCATTTCCCCTCTCCCGATCAGTCTCTAGATAACCGAGATGAATATCGGAGGCAATCATGATTCTGATTGTATTTCTATCATCATACTCAACTTCCTCTTGCTTTACTTCCTCTGAATCTTGAGATTCCATCCTAGTAACTGTTTGTGAATTAAATCTCAATAATTACCTTTTGCAATGTTCCTATACAAGAGTTCTCACTTGATGTAATTTTGCAAGTTTTCTTGTCTGTAATAAATCCTCGACCTGAGGTTTCCTAGGCACATCTGACTTTATCAATGGGTTCCGGATTTCAATAACCTGTGTTTAAAGAACTGGTTTTCAAGCTGAATTCTGTGAAAAACCACCGAAATCGAGAAATTTACGGAAAAATGGAAAAACCGGGAGAAGAGAGAAGAGTTTGAAAGAAAATTTTCAAATATAATTTATTTTTCCGCGCCATTTTTCAAGGTTGTGTTTAAGGCTCGTTCACAAGATGTGTTTTATGATTTTTTTTATTCATTTTTTTACCTCTCCAAATCGATTTATCTCAGTATCTATAAGCCGTAGAAGAAAAAGAAAAATTCAGTTGGTCCTCATTTTTCCTGCTCTATGACTTTGAAACATCTCCCAAGTAAGCGCAACTGATCTATTGCAACTCCTCCATTCAATTAATTTTTATTTTTTGTTGTTTTACAGAAATCAAATGAAAATCCTTCATCTCAAAGCAAGAGCAACTGCAAGAAGATTTGGAAATGAAAGAAATAATATATGCTCCTCTACCCACCCACCAACCCGCCAATTTTTATTATTAATTAAACCAAAAAAGACCAATAATATTTTTATAAGCAAGAGCAACTGCAAGAAGATTTGGAAATGAAAGAAATAATATATGCTCCTCTACCCACCCACCAACCCGCCAATTTTTATTATTGTAATTAAACCAAAAAAGACCAATAATATTTTTATATAAATATCCCTTTTGGGCCACATAAATATCCCTTTTGGGCCACATTAAATGAGACCAATAAATTTTATTAAAATAAAAAAGGAAGTGGCTTTTAAAGCTTGATTAGAATTTGAAATTTCATTTTAATATTAGGTATTTTCTTTATATGTAATTGTATATTTGAGTACCTACCTATCTTATTTTAAATTGGTGTACATTGTTGTAATATAGACTCAAGTATAAATATTTGATAATATTTTTTATCTCTACAAGTTTTTTTTTTTTTTTTTTATATAGACTCAAATTTAAAAATTTTATAAAATTTTTTTTTTCTTCAAATTTTTTTTTTTTTTTTTTTTTTTTTAGTAGATTTTCACATGTCAATTTTATTATTTTAATTTATAAAATCATTCGAAGTACATAGGTTCATTATTTTTAGCTGGGAATCACAGTCACATTCCCTCTATTTAAATATGGAGAAAACTGTATTTTGCTTAGGGGAAGGTTGGGTAAAACCGTATGGTCGATAAAACCGTACAGTCCTACTTTCCAATAGAACGAGTGGCGCTATCTATTAGGGACTGGTAGTAGATTATTGTACCAATCGTTAGGATGTAATGGAGGAGTTGCAATTGGGAAAATATTATTAATAAATCAATATCACGAAAAAGTACGAAGCTAGCCAGTTATATACATAGCTCACCTACATCACCCTCAAAGTGAAAGTACCTATACGGTTTTACCCAACCTTCCCCTACTGGTTGAGTGCCAAAAGTCTGTGGTTTCCAGCCAAAGAACAAATATGCCACCATTTCAGTACAAGTTTTATTTTAATAAAGTAACTTTTTTATATTTTTAAAATTTGTATATTCATAAAATGGTGTTTTCTGTTGTTTTATTGTAGGGTGCTATTTTTTGCTCTATTCTCCTGGGCTAGGATTATGGAGAGAAAGAGAGAGAAATGTTAGAAAGTGGCCTTGTCGTCTAGTGTTTACTTTCTACTTTAGAAAGTAGCTGCTCTGTTGAACACCTACCTATAGGTACTTTGTGTGTACTTTCTCTAAGTATACTTTCTTCCTATACTTTTCCAAGTGTATACTTTCCAAGAATTCCATGTTGTTCGTACTTTCTTTTGAAAACAAAAAGTTACAAGCTCCCTTCTCTCTCACTCTCTCTCTCTCTCTCTCTCTCCTCGTTTCCTTTCCCCTTGTCTCCTCTTTCTCCATTAGAAATTTTCTCTTTCTCTAATTCTCTCTATCTTTCCCCCTTTTCTCCCCCACTGGAAAAACTCCCCTCTTTATTTCTCTTCCCCTTCTCCACTGAAAAATATCTCTCTTCTTTCCTCTCTCTCTCTCGGCCGGGGTAGATGATTTGGGAACCACTGGACGAGGGTCCGACATGCAGGTAAGCAAGGGGACAAGGTTTAGGTAGTAATGTGTCAGTGAGCTATTGTAAAATAAGGAAATGGAACTAGTAGCCGTAGCATTTCCTTACAGCTATGTATGTCATTAATCATAGGAAAACTCAATTGTAACCAATAAATGATACTTTAAGGGAGCTTTTTTTTTTATTATGGGTCTGGTTGCTCCTCTCTTGTGAGAGGTTATGCAATTATATCACTGCGACCTTTTTAGATCTATTGTGACCAGTGTTTTTTCCCCTGTCTACCTAAACTGGTCCTTGGGATAAGTCCGGTTATGGCAGATATGGGGTTTCAATTTCCTAGTTTACTCCGGCCAGAAGTCAGTCCCCTTGATGAGAAGGGTTAGATTCTGTTGAGAAGTAATTTTCAAAAAAAAAAAAAGACTCTTTGGTCTTACGTGGGCACTAGTGGACAGAATAAATAAAGTGCATCTAAATACTTGAATTTGACATATTCAAAAGTAATTTTACAACATGCTTTGCATATTATAACCTTCCTACAGGCAGTCCTATTGTGTACCTCATGTCCTGATAAATTTCTCTCACCCAGGTCTTGATTCACACAATCCTTCCACCTTTTCTTAGGCCTACCTCGCCCTTTTCTCCTCCTCACTTCCATTCTCTCAACTCTTTAACTTTAAAAAAAAAGACTCTTTGGTCTTACGTGGGCACTAGTGGACAGAATAAATAAAGTGCATATCTAAATATTTGAATTTGACTTATTCAAAAGTAATTTTACAACATGCTTTGCATATTGCTGTGGTTCATAGCCTTCCTGCTGTGGTTCCTTGACCTTCCTGCTGTGGTTCATAGAACTTAAGTGATAAAGACTAGAAATCAATTGAAATTGGACCTCCTCTTCTTCCTGGCCTTTTCCTATTTAAATAGGGTCGCTAAAAAAAAGACTCTTTGGTCTTACGTGGGCACTAGTGGACAGAATAAATAAAGTGCATATCTAAATATTTGAATTTGACATATTCAAGAGTAGTTTTACAACATGCTTTGCATATTATAACCTTCCTGCTGTGGTTCATAGAACTTACGTGATAAAGACTAGAAATCAGTTGAAATTGGACCTCCTCTTCTTCCTGGCCTTTTCCTATTTAAATAGGGTCGCCGTTTCTTGTCAGTCTCTTCCAGGCAGTCCTATTGTGTACCTCGTGCCCTGATAAATTTTTCTCACCCAGGTCTTGATTCACACAATCTTTTCACCTTCTCTTCGGCCTCCCTCGCCCTTTTCTCCTCCTCACTTCCATTCTCTCAACTCTTGTCCAATCATACAAATTCAATTCAAGCTGAGATTTTTCACAATTTCCGAATTAATCAACCTCAGTGGTGAAGTGACTAGCATGGTGGACTCTGGATCTGGAGGTTGGTGGTTCGAGTCCTAGTCAAGTCATAAAATTCAGTGTAGTGTATTAAGCGAGGAACAACATTTGTGACAAGCTTTTAACACAATTTTTTTTAACTTCCGAATTATTTCAGGTGGGGACCTACGTGGAGAAGCTCTTCCTATCCGAACTCTCAGGCAACGTGATCGACCTGTGCCCCGTGGGCGCTCTCACCTCCAAGCCCTACTCCTTCACAGCCCGGCCCTGGGAAACTCGCAAGACAGAGAGCGTAGATGTACTGGATGCTGTGGGTAGTAATATCATTGTGAGCACACGTACAGGGGAGGTTCTACGGGTATTGCCCAGACTTAATGAGGTGAGTCAAATCAATCAATCAATCAATCAATCAATCAATCAATGAATCGACCAATCATCAATCAATTTTTTTTTACTTGTAATGCCGCCACTGGTCGCTACTTTACCCACTCGGCCACAGAGGTTACCTTCAATTTCCCCGTGTTCAGATAGGATCGACGTTTTTCGTCAGCTTCTCAGTCAAATCGATGATTTTATCGAAGTGTTTCACCTCTGAAAATATTTTCCTTTCACTTTTTTTTTAATATGAGTGTTTCACCGCCGTTTTTATTTCGTAGCAATGAAACAACTGCTACATTAGACACATGTGGTCTTTGTCGTAGTATGCCTCTCAGCAGATGGGCGATCATTGTGAGCACACGTACAGGGGAGGTTCTACGGGTATTGCCCAGACTTAATGAGGTGAGTCAAATCAATCAATCAATCAATCAATGAATCGACCAATCATCAATCAATCAAATCATCCCATCTGATGAGAGGCATACCACGGGACGGACATGCTACGACACATACCTCATGCGTCGTTTCTATTTCGTAGCAATGAAACAACTGCTACATTAGACACATGTGGTCTTTGTCGTAGTATGCGCCTCTCAGCAGATGGGCAAGAAGAGACACAATATTTCCCATTTAGGTGCTGGGTCAACACGAGAACACCAGAAACTAATCCTTTGAAATAGTTGATATCGAAAAACGTGTGCAATTTTTTTTTTTATGGTGGGGATCGAACCCGGGACCTTTATTTTCAATGTTCTCCCCCACAGGATATCAATGAGGAGTGGTTGGCAGACAAGGGCAGATTCGCGTACGATGGTCTGAAGAGACAACGACTGTTGACCCCGTTCGTCCGGAACTGTGACGGTCAGCTGGTAGCTACTGAGTGGGAAGATGCCCTCATTGCTGTCGCTCAGAAACTACAAACTAGCGAGGTACGTAAGCTTTTTTTTTAAACATAAAAATGGCCGATTTCATTTCGTAGCTATAAAAGACTAGAATAGAATATAGGTCCCTTGGTTATCCTTAGGCTTGCCAAACGTCCCGAATTGGCCGGGACAGTCCCGAATTTCAGGGGGTGTCCCGGCGTCCCGTTCAGTTTTTCATTTTGGGGCGTTTTGTCCCGAATTTCCGTTTCTGTCCCAGAAAAAATTCGGGACGCGTTTTTTAACTTTAAAATTAGGTACCTACCTCTATAAATCAGAATTTGTTCTTAACTTGTCTTGTTTAAATTTGTCATGCTTTCATCAGTTTGCTCTTCCACTTCTTTGCTAAACCTTTATAAACGAGAAAATGTTGTATTAAACAGCCTTAAACGAAAAAATGAGCTGGTCCCTTGGATTCGCGGATTTCGCGATTATGTTCGCGGATTTCGCGATTTTGTTCGCGGATTTGGTGATTATGTTCGCGGATTTCGCGATTATGTTCGCGGATTTCGCGATTATGTTCGCGGATTTCGCGATTTTGTTCGCGGATTTGGCGATC
>NW_007377740.1:35620-84166 GCF_000475195.1 Diaphorina citri
GCGATTTTGTTCGCGGATTTGGCGATTATGGTCGCGGATTTGGCGATTTTGTTCGCGGATTTGGCAATTATGTTCGCGAATTTGGCGATTTTGTTCGCGGATTTTGCGATTATGTTCGCGGATTTGGCAATTGTGTTCGCGGATTCGCGTCCCGAATCGACATTTTGGATATTTGGCAAGCCTAGTTATCCTGTTTGAATGAGACTAAAAGGTCCCTTCACTCCAGCAGTCTAAACAAGGTCTCGTTTATTTTATGGGGTGCATATTGTATTGTGTTTTTGGGTGTTTAAAAGTCCTACATTGTACTAGACTATGCACAGGAATTTCGTTAGAAAATTCCCCATTTCAATGTAATGTACTGTGTCCTGTATCGCAGTATGCCTTTCATCAGTCTGATCAGATGGGTCAGAAAAAAACAAAATAAAATTAATAGCCTTCTTTAGAGAAAAAAATTAGTGTTTCACTGCCGTTTTGAAGTCCGTGTCGTAGCATGCCCATCCCGTAGTATGTCCCTCATCAAATGGGCTATAAGACACACAATACTTACCATTTAGGTGCTGGGTCAACACGAGAACATCAGAAAGTAACCCCTTGAAATATTTGCAATGGAAAAACGAGTAAAATTTTTCGTCGATGATGGGATTCGAACCGGGGACCTTCTGCATGACTGTGTCCTGTATCGCAGTATGCCTTTCATCAGTCTGATCAGATGGGTCAGAAAAAACAAAATAAAATTAATAGCCTTCTTTAGAGAGAAAAAAAAATTAGTGTTTCACTGCCGACTGTGTCCTGTATCGCAGTATGCCTTTCATCAGTCTGATCAGATGGGTCAGAAAAAACAAAATAAAATTAATAGCCTTCTTTAGAGAAAAAAAAAATAGTGTTTCACTGCCATTTTGAAGTCCGTGTCGTAGCATGCCCATCCCGTAGTATGTCCCTCATCAGATGGGCGATAAGACACACAATAATTACCATTTAGGTGCTGGGTCAACACGAGACCATCAGAAAGTGACCCGTTGAAATATTTGCAATGGAAAAACGAGTAAAATTTTTCGTCGATGATGGGATTCGAACCCGGGACCTTCTGCATGGCAAGCAAGCGCGTTACCACTGAGCTAGTTTTCTCAAGGAATGCCTGTCATTTTCCTCGCCCTCGCCCCCCCAATCTATAATTTTATATGACAACGACTCAAAATCGAAGTGCGGCGGAGGACAGGAAAGGAGAAATCCAGCCCTTTCGAGAACGTACCTTATTTGTTTATGATGAAGTTCGCCCCGCGCGGAAATCTTACCCGCGACTTAACGGTCACAAGGCTGGCGCGTTACCTTACATCTGGTACGATCTAACTAGACTGGACAATGTTATTTTCAGTACAATGTAAAATCTTTTCTTTCGACCAAACTCAGTGGTGCAGTGTGGCCAGCACGTTGGACTCTGGATCTGGAGGTTGGTGGTTCGAGTCCTAGTCAAGTCATAATATTTAGCATAGAGTCAGCTCCCATGGCGTAGTGGTCACTGCGCTCGCCTTGCACGCGGGAGACCCGGGTTCGATTCCCGGCGGGGTCAAGAAATTTGTATCATGCAAATGATTGATTCCGTGACTGGCTGTTGCGGGGCCCACTCAGCCTCGTGAGGAAAATGAGTAGCTATGACATATAAATGCGCATAGCGACCCGACCAGTGCCAGCATGGTAGGTAAACATTGGATTTTAGGATTATTAATATATTGGGAAAATCCTACAATGCTGCAGTGAGCACCAAAGTTGTGACATAATGACACTAAGAAACTGCATTTACACTACATATTTAACATAGTGTAATAAACGGGGGGAAAAAAAAAACTGAACTAGGAAATGAGGCTGAGAGAAAGAGAAATTAAACAAAAATGTATTCTAAACTATATAATACCTACTGTAAGAAAAGAAAAAGAAATTGTATTTATCTGTTATGAATTGTATCTTTTCTCAATAAAGGCTATTTTATTTATTTATTTATTTATCTGTTATGAACTATGAATTGTATCTTTTCTCAATAAAGGCTATTTTATTTTATTTTATTTATTTATTTTATTATTTTTAAACCAAGCTCCAAAGATCATAACATGTATACTGGGTCTCCCAAAAAGTTGGTCATTGATATGTGTTAGTTATTTCAGACTTTTCCTTGATTATGAAACAATGTACTCAAATTGCCAAAGCGGGAGCGAAATAATTGCCTAGTGGCAGAGTCTTCCATTCAACCCTGTTTAATACGGGGTCAGGTTTATTGTCAACCAAACTCGTTTCTAATGTCCGCCCCTCACACTCAGACCGTCTGAAAGGCCTCACAGATCGTCGGCACCTAGGTCTGTGAGACTGCAGTCTGTCAAACCGTCTGAAAGGCCTCACAGATCGTCGGAACCTAGGTCTGTGAGACTGCAGTCTGTCAGAACGCCCTCCTGTTTACCAGGCGAGCGCCTTGACCACTACACCACCGAGGCAGGTATTCAAGTAAAGTAATATTCATCAATCAATTACGCCCTCCTGTTTACCAGGCGAGCGCCTTGACCACTACACCACCGAGGCAGGTATTCAAGTAAAGTAATATTCATCAATCAATTCCCCACAGTAATTCAACTAAAGTAAAATATTCATCAATCAATTCCCCACAGGTCGCAGGTGTCGTGGGATCGCTAGCAGACGCCGAGGCGATGGTGGCACTCAAAGATCTACTCAACAAGTTGGGATCCGAAGATCTGTACACAGAGTATGCATTCCCCTTGGAAGGAGCTGGCACTGACTTGCGAGCCAATTATCTCCTCAATAATAAGATCGCTGGTAAGATTGGCAAATTGACACGGACCTTTGTAGCTGGCACTGACTTGCGAGCCAATTATCTCCTCAATAATAAGATCGCTGGTAAGATTGGCAAATTGACACGGACCTTTGTTTTAGATTTAGATAAAAAGATGAAGAAAAGGAGAAAAAAACCCGGTAAAGATCATACAAATCTACAGAAAGGAAAATAAAGTCTGTTACGGATGGGTATACCATTTTTTGTTGATTTGTTAACTATTTATTTGATGAGAGAATTGTTCTTAAAAAACCAATAAATGAAAACTTATAAAATAAAATAAAGTCTGTTTAACATGTCTGTTTATAAATAAATAAAGTCTGTTTAACATGAAAGGGACTTTTTCTCTCCCGGTAAAGATCATACAAATCTACAGAAAGGAAAATAAAGTCTGTTACGGATGGGTCATTTGTTGATTTGTTAACTATTTATTTGATGAGAGAATTGTTCTTGAAAAACCAATAAATGGAAACTTATAAAATAAAATAAAGTCTGTTTAACATGTCTGTTTATAAATAAATAAAGTCTGTTTAACATGAAAGGGGCTTTTTCTCTCTCTCGCTTAACATTGTTTTTTCTTTTCCAAGAGGTTTGACAGAGGGAACTGTAAGGTCTTATAGTCCCGAAATTGGAATAGAAGAGAAAAGACAGGATAGGAGATAGCCAGACTTCTCGAGAACGGACCTTATCTGTTTAGGATAAAGATTGTCCCGGGTGGGAATTGATAATTTAACTTTTAACAAGTGGAGTCCCGAAATTGGAATAGAAGAGAAAAGACAGGATAGGAGATAGCCAGACTTCTCGAGAACGGACCTTATCTGTTTAGGATAAAGATCGTCCCGGGTGGGAATTGATAATTTAATTTTTAACAAGTGTTCACGGTCTTATTAGAATAACGAAATAAATACTGTATGTTTCAATAATGAAATAACACACAATTATCAACTGTAATCATTGAATAAATACACATCGACCGAATAATTTACATCCTCTAAACCAGTGGTTCTCAAAGTTGTTGCGACCGCGGCACACTTTTCAAGAGACGAATAAGTACACCGTATGATTAACATCCTCCAGGTGCTGAAGAGGCAGACTTGATTCTACTGATTGGTACCAACCCAAGATTTGAGGCTCCCCTGTTCAACGCTCGCATACGTAAAGGCTACCTGACCAATGAATTGGATGTGGCATACATTGGACCCAAGGTTGATCTCAGATACGACTATGAGGTAAGTACTAATTTCAGATTGGATCCATCCTCCTTTCAGAAAAGTCCAAAGTTCTTCCTTCTCCACAACAAGTCCTAGAAAAGTCCAAAACCTCTCTTTGTCATTTTGAACCTTTTTCTTGCACCTTTTCCTTCATAACGTGTAATTCAAACCACCTCTACGATCAATTCTTGTAATTTTTTCTCTCATCTATGATATTTTTATTGTTGGGAACTTATTTTTCCTCAATAACGTTAATAATAATAAGTTTTACGTAGGACCGTGGAGAAAGTAATTTGAATTTTTGTGTGTGTTCTTCTTTTAGTATGAAGAGTGAGAATAAAATTTAACTGACTGGTTAATCTTTTATTTTTGTAACTAGGTATTTTAATAGCCAAAGGCAATATGAGGTGAAAAGTGCGACGCTCCCCTTACAGTAGAATACATCCTGTTGTCCTGCCAAAATATGCGATTCCGTCCGAGCTCCTTCACCAACCTTTCCATGTCCGATATCCTGAAAGATGACCCTTCCTCCATTGACGTCCTCATGCGTTTCTTGAAAAGAAACAACTTCCCCAAACACCTTTAGATAGTTTTTTTTTTCTGCAAATGGCCTTGTTGCTAAATTGTAATAAAAAAATAAATAATAAATAAATAATATGAGGAACAATTGCCGACGGATGACTGAAGTTAAGCAGCGGTGTACGTGGCTTTAATTTAGCTCGAAAACGCGACTCTTGAAAAAAAAAAAAAAAAAAAAAAAGGACCCCCTTTTGGGCCTTGTACGTGGCTTTAATTTAGCTCGAAAACGCGACTCTTGAAAAAAAAAAAAAAAAAAATGGACTCCCTTGTGCGCTATTTTATTATTATTTTAACAGGTTTAAATAGGGGGAACTGTAACTGCTAAGGCTTATCGTCCCTAAATCAAAGAAGAAACACAGGATAGGAGAAAGCCAGACATTTCGAAAACGAACATTATCCGTTCAGGATAAAATGCCCTGGGCGGTAATCGAACCCGCAGGCTAGCGCTTACAACCCGTCCTGCTTAATTATTGCTACCTTACCTTCAGGCCGGTATCCAGGATTTTATTGAGGAGGGCTCCAAGAGTCCAAACAGTAAATACCAGTATTTGCCTGAGCATCCAAAAGGTTGTATTCCATTTGCCTGGGGTATCTTGTTGTGGCTTGCCTCTCCATCCCTATAGGTGTTTCTTACATGAAGCTGGACCATAAATTTGGAAAACTAATTGATTTCAATTTGTGTGTGTGTTTTTACTTTTTCTTTTGAGTGTGCGAAGAATGAGAAAAATTTGACAGGCTATAGCCAGCAGCTATAGCACATTGGGGGCACGGTTGGTCCAGTGGTAACGCGCTTCCTTGCCATGCAGAAGGTCTGGGGTTCGAATCCCTCCCCTTATTATGATGTTATGATGTATATTTTTTGAAACTTATTATGATGTGTGTAATTAAAGAGATAAAAACTCTTTTAAAAAATTTAATTACTTTCTATTTCTAATTTTTTGTATTCTTGTTTTCCAGCACCTGGGAGAGAGTGCAGATCTGATCAAGCAGCTTGCCTCCGGCTCACATCCTTTCAGCAAGAAGTTGTCGGCTGCTAAGAAACCCCTTATCGTGGTAGGAGCAGATATGTTATCCAGATCGATGAACTAAAACAGTATCAAGTATTTGCGGAAAAGTCCTTTTTGACACTTTGAGTGTCACGAAATGAACTAAAACAGTATCAAGTATTGGCGGAAAAGTCCTTTTTGACACTTTGAACGAAATGAACTAAAACAGTATCAAGTATTTGCGGAAAAGTCCTTTTTGACACTTTGAGTGTCACGAAATAAAACCGTGTAAAGTACAGTTGTATGTTCCTGGAATTTCCCCTCTTCCAAAGTTTGATTCCTCTCTTCACCTGTGAAGTGATGTAAGTATCTCTCATCGTGGTAGGTAGCAGATATGTTATCCAGATCAGACGGAGCAGCAGTGCTTGCCTTGGTGCAACAGCTGGCTGCTAAGGTCACCTGTGAAAGTGATGTAAGTATCTCTCATCGTGGTAGGTAGCAGATATTTAATTATTTGACCATAATATTTAACGTAACACGCTTGTATGCCGAAGGTTTCAGGTTTGTTGCCCATATGCCCACCATTGCATTGACAAAAAATGAGGTTAGACAAATCATTTGATGTTTCCAGGTGCCATGTGATTGGAAAGTGCTCAACATTCTACAGAAGGCTGCATCTCAAGTAGCTGCATTAGATATTGGATATAAACCAGGCACCTCTGCTATTCGAGAAAAACCACCCAAGGTTCTGTTCTTACTGGGAGCTGATGAGGGCTCCATCAGGTAAGATAATGTGCTGGAATGTTGTTGTTGTTGTTAACGGCATTGACAACGTTCGGTCACTCATCTTCCAGGTCCAGGAAGGTGACTGCTGCCACGGGGTTGGTTCATAATGATGTGGGGTCTAGTCGGGTGGGGTGTGCCGGACAGTTGAACAGATGTGGTACATCCTCTGCCGCACTCCTGCAGTCTAGGCATAGGTCGGGGATCCGTCACTCATCTTCCAGGTCCAGGAAGGTGGCTGCTGCCACGGGGTTGGTCCATAATGATGTGGGGTCTAGTTGGGTGGGATGTGCCGGACAGTTAAACAGATGTGGTACATCCTCTGCCGCACTCCTGCAGTCTGGGCATAGGGCGGGGATCCCAGGGTCTATTCTGTGTTGGTAGTTGCGCAGTCGTCGGCACCATCCTGAGCGCAACTGAGCAAGGGTGGCGCGTAAGGTTCTTGGCAGCGATTTGTCAGCCTCGTTGATCTCTGGTGGATGTGCTGGAATTTCAACCAACGCTTTAATTTTCCTAAGGACGCTTCAGACCACTGAACCCGAAAAATAAAAAAGCTCAAAGGGAATTTAGCTTTTTTTTCTGAAGATTTGTATCGATTTTTTAGAGGTTTGATAGAGAGAACTCTAACTGCTGAGAAGCTTAAAGGGAATTTAGCTTTTTTTTCTGAAGATTTGTATCGATTTTTTAGAGGTTTGATAGAGAGAACTCTAACTGCTGATGTTCTCCGGACCGAAAGCGAAGAGACAGGATAGAAAGCTCAGACGCACTACCCTTCGAGCTAACTAGGCTGGCTTTGACTTGATCTAAATTAAAAGGGAATGACTAAAACGAAAGAAGCGCATTTTTGGTATGTATAATTTTATTTTACAATAATTTACATTCAAATAAACAACAGTAGACTCTAGCGCTAGACAGGCTAGACTAGATCTTTAATATATTACATTCTATTTATATGTTTATGCTTCACCTCTCATATCTTGAAATTTTACACATACATAATATCCCAAGAGAATTTTATTTATTCCTTCAATAGGTTACTATTGAACATAATATTACAATAAACTTTATTCTATTCTATTCTATTCTATTCAATAGGTTACTATAAATCTCGAAATTTCGTGGAACCCTATTTGTTTGGGATAAAATTCGCCCCAGGCGGGAATCGACCCCGCGGCCCAGCGCTTACAAGGCAGACGCGCTACCAACCAAACTAACTAGGCTGACATAGTAGTAGCTTTCTTCTGGGGTAAAGAGACGTTTTCCCTGACGCAATACATAGCTGTAGTATATTTCCACAAGAGCTCAGTTGCTGCTGTTGTGTTTGCACTTTTGCAGCAGTAGTAGCGAGTGATACTCCGGTGAAACCCCAGGTAACCAGGGCCGAGGAGTAGTATAATCCTTTTGGGGTAAAGGTACTTTTTAGTCCTATTCAAGCAATCTAAAGAGCCACCATGAAGCCATGAACCTGAGCTATTTCCTCCTCAATCAATACAAGCTTTATTTATCACGCTAAAGTTTTAGACGAGGAGGATTCAGCTCTAAGTACATTGTGCTTCTAATGGATTGATTAAAGAAGTAAAAATACCTACCTAACCCATGTTGTATTTTCAGCCGGGGTAAGAGCTCAGTTGCTACGGTTGTGTTTGCAGCAGTAGTAGCGAGTGATACTCCGGTGAAGCCCCAGGTAACCAGGGCCGAGGAGTAGTATAATCCTATTGGGGTAAAGAGACGTTTTCCCTGACGCAATACATGGCTGTAGTATACTTCCACAAGAGCTCAGTTGCTACGGTTGTGTTTGCAGCAGTAGTAGCGAGTGATACTCCGGTGAAGCCCCAGGTAACCAGGGCCGAGGAGTAGTTTAATCCTATTGGGGTAAAGGGACTTTTTAGTCCTATTCAAGCAATCTAAAGAGCCACCATGAAGCCATGAACCTGAGCTATTTCCTCCTCAATCCATACAAGCTTTACCTATCACGCTAAAGTTTTAGACGAAGAGGATTCAGCTCTAAGTACATTGTGCTTCTGGTGGATTGATTAAAGAAGTAAAAACACCTACCTAACCCATGTTGTATTTTCAGCCGGGAAATTTTCTCTAATCACGATCGAATAAACTACGGGCTGAAAAATTCCCGGAGGGACGGGCCCAGCTTGTTAGTCCTATTCGAGCAATCTAAAGAGCCACCATGAAGCCATGAACCTGAGCTATTTTCTCCTCAATCGATACAAGCTTTACCTATCACGCTAAAGTTTTAGACGAGGAGGATTCAGCTCTAAGTACATTGTGCTTCTGATGGATTGATTAAAGAAATAAAAATACTTACCTAACTTACCATGTTGTATTTTCAGCCGGGATGACGTGGGCAAGGACTGTTTCATCATCTACCAGGGTCATCACGGAGACCACGGTGCTAGCATTGCGGACGCTATTCTACCAGGCGCGGCCTACACTGAGAAACAGTCCACCTATGTGAATACAGAGGGGAGAGCACAACAGACACTCACCGCTGTAACCCCCCCTGGACTCGCCAGAGAAGATTGGAAAATCATCCGCGCACTGTCAGAGGTGAGAAAACAATTAGAAGCAATTTAAGTGATGCCAAATTATAATGAAAAAAAAAAATCAATTAGGAAATACTTTACTTTGTTTTACAAGTTTTTAGTCCGTCCTTCCTTTATTATTACTAATAATAAAAGGTATAGTGGACGGACTATTGTACCACGCTAACCGTTGCTTCACTTCAGCGTTCATCATCAGGTACATACTCCACACATCGCGAAGGGTCCGTGGGATAAAACTGCTGGCATTTGGTCATTAACCTCTTCAGTCCTTGAATATATTTGCGTTGAGTTTCGTCATTCAACACATGGGCTACGTTCTTGGAGAAGATTTTCTCTCGTCCTGTTCGGGCGTGGATACCCACCATGGTAACTCCTATAGGCCAGGGGGCGTTACCTATTGCCATCTCCAGATAGGAGTCACTTGCCTGGAAGGAAAAGAAGGAGGAGAGTTAGAAGGAAGTCGAGATAAAATTAATCTTAGAAGACTTACTTTCAGGGGTGCAGTGCAATAGTCCGAAACAAAAATTGACGCGGCACATAATAATACTTTCAGGGGTTGTTAAAGGTAAACATATCTATCGTCATCACTTTACGAAGTAAGGTCCGTTTCAGGCAGCCTAGTTAGCTTCGAGTGTAGTGCGTCTGCCTTGCAAGCGTTAGGCCGCGGGTTCGATTCCCCCCCGGGGCGGATTTTATCCTAAACAGATTATGTTTGTTCTTGGAATGGCTGGCTTTCTCCTGTTCTGTCTTCCTTCTCTCTTCGATTGCGGAAGGATCAAGCTATAGGACTTAGCTTCCAATAAAATTGTTTATTGTATATTTTAATAGAGAACGTACTGTAAATAAATTTTGTTTTCAATTAGGTATCTCTGATGTTTAGTGTTTTTACTTTCTCTTTGAAAAATGAGCTAGAATAGCTGAAGTATTTTCCTTTCGGAATTCCTCCACTTCTGAAGCTCGTTCGTGCCTTTCCTATGGTTTAGTACTGGCGCTATCGCTATCACGCCGAAAGAGGAGAAACGAGCTTCAGACTGTGGTTATGTACCGGGTTGAGATGAGCTCGGACGAGGTGAGATAGGATATTGTTTCTACAGTTTTGCATTGGAGTGGTAACCATAGATAACTTAAGCAAGGATAGCGTGGGATTGTTGGGCATTTTTTCTAGCCCTCTGTCCCGGGGCGGCCATGTTTAAAATTTATTTTATATATATATATATATTTTTTTGTTTGCTTTGTAATTCGCTTGTTTGTAATATCTAATATAATATAAAAGTATAATATAAACGTGCAAATTCGAGATAAAAAGTAAAAAATGAATTCAGATTGTACAAGTTGCGGAAAAAGAAAAATCAAAATTTCGAATTTCCCACCAACTTTACACGCTCATGAAGGCTGTGTTAAGTTACCACATCATTTTCCACACGCCAAGAACGGACGGGAATGGCTTATCTCAACCTGGTACATAACCACACCCTCAGTATAATTATCAGGGTGTTCGGCCTCTTCATTTTGCTGAGATTTGAACCAGCAGCTACCTTAGCAGTCTGAGAGGGGACGAGGAAATCCCGGCATTACGTCAGAGGGTCACCCATCCAGCTACCAACCATGCTGAACGTTGCTTCACTTCAGCGTTCATCATCAGGTACATACTCCACACATCGCGAAGGGTCCGTGGGATAAAACTGCTGGCATTTGGTCATTAACCTCTTCAGTCCTTGAATATATTTGCGTTGAGTTTCGTCATTCAACACATGGGCTACGTTCTTGGAGAAGATTTTCTCTCGTCCTGTTCGGGCGTGGATACCCACCATGGTAACTCCTATAGGCCAGGGGGCGTTACCTATTGCCATCTCCAGATAGGAGTCACTTGCCTGGAAGGAAAAGAAGGAGGAGAGTTAGAAGGAAGTCGAGATAAAATTAATCTTAGAAGACTTACTTTCAGGGGTGCAGTGCAATAGTCCGAAACAAAAATTGACGCGGCACATAATAATACTTTCAGGGGTTGTTAAAGGTAAACATATCTATCGTCATCACTTTACGAAGTAAGGTCCGTTTCAGGCAGCCTAGTTAGCTTCGAGTGTAGTGCGTCTGCCTTGCAAGCGTTAGGCCGCGGGTTCGATTCCCCCCCGGGGCGGATTTTATCCTAAACAGATTATGTTTGTTCTTGGAATGGCTGGCTTTCTCCTGTTCTGTCTTCCTTCTCTCTTCGATTGCGGAAGGACAAGACCTTAGCAATTACAGTTCCTTCTGTCAAACCTCTTTAAAAAAAAAAAGTAAAAAAAAATATTTTTTCTTCTACTAAATGGAAAACTTATTATTATGTTAAGGTGGTCTCTTCCTGATCCCTTGTGTGCCGTGTCCATTTTAGTTTAGGACTATTGCACTGAAAAAAAAAAAAAAAAAAAAAAAAAAAAAATGGAAACTTACAGCGATGTAATTCCTATCCAAGATATATGCTTGGTTAATCTCAGTCAAACTATCGGATATATCTTCAGGCAAGGTTTTGCTTCTCAGTTTCCTCAACAAAGGGCTTCAAACGGTATTGTTGGAGTCTGAGTGTACGTGGCGAGGGCGAATTTACGCGGGTTCCCATCTTTTCCGCGCCTGACCGAGTGTTTAGCTCGGAACCCCATTTGTCCAGAAGGAACTGAAAATCAACGAAAAACAAGTCAGGTCCAATCTAACTTTAAAAGTCACTGAGAAAAACGGCCCGAAGAGAACCCCAGACTCCCAGCAGAGGCCCAAATCAAGATCTGGCCTTAAGACCCGTTTCTACTTGTGAGTTCTCATCCCGAGTTTTTTTTTTTTATTATTATTTTTTTATTGTCTTGTAGGCCAATTAATTTAAATCCAAGTCGTGTTGCCCATACACACGACACGATTTTTTTTTTTATTTATTATTTTATTTTTTTTTTTCCGAAAGACAAGTGGGAGAAAGGGCCTTTCACACCTCTGTTAAGAAGAGGTCAAGAGCTTTGACACGGAGGTGCTAGATTTGAATCCCCGCCGATCCGAGAGAAAAATGTCTGACTGAATTCTTCTTTTTTACTTTCTATTACTAATTTTTTGCTAAACTTGCATGCTTACTTTATAGAATAACTTTTTTCTCGAATTCTTACCAAATTTTTCAGTCCTGAAAACAAAACAATAAGAGACCAAGTTTTTTCCCCACATTTTATTTAAAAAAATCCCACCTGTATCAAGTTAAGAGTAACATTCATGTCAAGGTTTCGATCTCCTTTGCCCAAATCCTTAGCCATGTTCTGAATATCATCATAGGTGATTTGTTTTTCGGGTGATATCTCTTCTTCCTTCACAACTCGACTGTTACTTGTTTGAGCTTGAGAGGCAAGCAGCTCGTCCAAATAGGTTTGATCCACTTTCTCCAGAGCTTCTTGGAAATCGTTGCGGAAACCCTGTGGGGAATTGATATCGGTATAAGAATTAGCATTTGATTTAATCAATAATGCATCATAGTTGAGGTGAAATGTAAGCACAGGCATGTTCATTGGAACTTGGCTCAAATTGTAGAAGTGTGGTAAGAGAAGGATATCTCTGGCATTTCATTTTACATTGTTGGCAAGAATTTAACTTGCTCTGAGAATGCGTTCTGAAAAAAATCTGCACATTCTGTCCTAGATGGTCACTCATTCAGATATCAACCATGCACAATGTTGCTTAACTTCAGAGAAATGTCACAAATGGCTAATAATTACCTTGTTAATCTCAGGCTCCTGTATTTCACACTGACGTAGCCTCTGAAAGGAATCGGTTTCTGATTCACCAAACATTGTGATTGGCTCTCCTCGCTCCCTCAATCGGCGAATGACTTCCTTCCTAGGCAGGGTCTGATGAAGAGATCCATCGTATCGGGAACTATCTGTAATGAATAGAAGACAAATAAATAGGGGGCTAACGCGGGAATCGAACCCGCGACCAGCGCTTACAAGGCAGACGCACTACCCTTCAAGCTAACTAGGCTGACCTTGACTTGATCTAAATTAAAAGGTATTGACTAAAACGAAAGAAGCGCATTTCTGGTATGTATAATTTTATTTTACAATAATTTACATTCAAATAAACAACAGTAGACTCTAGACTAGATCTTTAATATCTTACATTCTATTCCATTGGATGTGTACCAATTTCTAGTTTTACAATCTGAATAGTGGATGACAGTGTCAGCTCACAAAAAAGCAATCAATGTGTCACAATCACAACACTAGAAAGGCAGATTAGACAACTGGACACAGATATCAAAGTATGGGAGGGGGAGGGTATTACAAGATTTAGGGACAAAAACAAGCCTGAGGCCCCCCATGCTATATGGTCCTAGCTCAACTCAATGTTAAATCCACATCTTGCTTTCAAAGTGTTACCTATTACTTTCATTTTGGGGGAGGGTATTACAAGATTTAGGGACAAAAACAAGCCTGAGGCCCCCCATGCTATATGGTCCTAGCTTAACTCAATGTTAAATCCATATCTTGTTTTCAAAGTGTTACCTATTACTTTTATTTAGGGGGAGGGTATTACAAGATTTAGGGACAAAAACAAGCCTGAGGCCCCCCATGCTATATGGTCCTAGCTTGGGAGGGGGAGGGTATTACAAGATTTAGGGACAAAAACAAGCCTGAGGCCCCCCATGCTATATGGTCCTAGCTTAACTCAATGTTAAAACCACATCTTGCTTTAAAAGTGTTACCTATTACTTTCATTTTGTCTAACTTACCTGTACCACTGATTGAACTTTTCTCAAGGGTGTCTTCTGCCTTTGGTCCATACTTCTTGTTATATTCCTCCTCTTGTTTTGCTTTCAATTCAGATCCTTTGAAAAACTTTTTATTCTCAGTCTAGAAAAACAATAAAATATCAATAAATAATTAGAAGCATTGACCCACTTACAGCCTGTGGACCAGTCCTGTAGAGGTGGTGCAGCTCCTGGGCTTAGAAGTGTAGATGTAGACAATAAAATATCAATAAATAATTAGAAGCATTGACCCACTTACAGCCTGTGGACCAGTCCTGTAGAGGTGGTGCAGCTCCTGGGCTTGGAAGTGTAGATGTAGTTGCCATTGCCAACGTTAACAACAACAACCCACTTATAGCTACAAACTATTTACTCCTTTTATTCCTCTCATTTTTAAGTACAATGTTTTGCTTTCAATTCAGATCCTTTGAAAAACTTTTTATTCTCAGTCTAGAAAAACAATAAAATATCAATAAATAATTAGAAGCATTCACCCACTTACAGCCTGTGGACCAGTCCTGTAGAGGTGGTGCAGCTCCTGGGCTTAGAAGTGTAGATGTAGGTAGTTGCCAACGTAACAACAACAACCCACTTATAGCTACAAACTATGGACTCCTTTCGTTCCTCTTATTTTTAACTACATTATCTGGTAGGAGATAACCCAATTTTGAAGGCTAAATATAAAGAAAAGCCTATTTCAATGTACAGAAAGTCCCATTTTAAAAATCAATACTTACAATTATTTTGCTCTCTTCTAGAAGCTTCCGTTTTCTCTCGATTTCTGCTTTCAGGATATCCATATTTCTTGAGCAATCACTGGGTTGGTTTATTCATACATTTGATAAGCAGGTCCTGCTTTGAACTCTTTGAAGATGAGGATTTTTCCAGGAAAAACTATCTGCTCCTTTTTCTTTCTTTTCCTTTTTTCCAAATTTCAAAATTTCCCGCTTGAAATTTTTACTGCACTTTTGGTTTTGACAGTGTTGCCTTTCGTGGTGTTTTCAGTTGTCGCGTAAAACGGGGTAAAGAAGCTTCCGTTTTCTCTCGATTTCTGCTTTCAGGATATCCATATTTATTGAGCAATCACTGGGTTGGTTTGTTCATACGTTTGATAAGCAGGTCCTGCTTTGAAGATGAGAGATGAGGATTTTTCCAGGAAAAACTATCTGCTCTTTTCTTTATTCTTTTCCTTTTTTTTTTTTTTTTTTTTTTTTTGTCCTGAAGATGTTTGATAGAGTGAACTGATTTGTTTAGAGGTCAGTAAAAAAAAAGCCTCTGAGGACGCGTGTTTTGGGTAGTTACACGCGCTTTCTCCTGTCAGGATTTTTCCCCCGAGCAATATTTTTGGTTTTTCATTACAAGCTCAAAATACATATTTACCTATTTAGAAAGATGATAACATTGATAATTAAAATTAACTACTGTGTTTACATTTACAATCTCAATATTGATATTTCTCAGGTTTTAACTCAAAACCTTTGCATTGAATTAAAAGGCATCTCCTTTCCTTCCCTCCATCAGCCTTTTTCAAGAAAAGCAAAAACTCTGAAAAAGCCTATTACATCCAAGATCTGAGGTTGAAAGATTACCTGTCCCGTATTTACACGAGAATCGCAGTACACAGTTATTAGAAAGTTTTCCACTTCCTTTAAGTCCTAGTAAGGCAGTTTCGGTTAACATGACAGCAAGGTAGGGGAACATGGGGCAAGACGGGCTAGAAGAAGGGCAAGACGGGGTACCCCCTTTAAACACCACCATCAGTCATGTGACTCGTGTTGGGAAACTTTACAAATCCTGTCTCTGTC
Source organism: Diaphorina citri (assembly GCF_000475195.1). Lineage (NCBI taxonomy): Eukaryota > Metazoa > Arthropoda > Insecta > Hemiptera > Psyllidae > Diaphorina > Diaphorina citri. Next base: position 51,126 of record NW_007377740.1, read on the forward strand.
CTCCCTTACGGTAACTATATCTCAACTGTCAGAGAACGCAAAATAAAACACAGGAGAGGCATCAACGTGAGAAAATACAAGAGTAAAAATCTGGTGTGAACATCACACGACTTTCTATTACATTTGCGGAATACGTATTTGAAAAAAAAAAATTAATGAAAATTTTTCTAAGTCCCGAGCCTGAGCCGCCTACGGCGGCCAATTTTCGACCATTGAAAATTTTTCTAAGTCCAAAATCGACCGCCTACGGCGGCCAATTTTCGACCAAAAATTTCCTATCTTAAAATACTCCCCGTGTAATGAGGGATCGTTAAAACCCATTAAAAGTTAGATCGTACTCACATCGTAGCTTAGGGGAAGAATTAAAATAGGTAGAATGTAAATTATTTCAAATAAAGCAAATATTATCAATCAATCTCTCTCCCTCTCCCTATCTCTCTTTCTTTCTATATCCCGCGCCTCCGGTACTATGGCCAAATGTATTCAGGCTGTACATAAGCAGAAACAGTCCAAATACTATGAGGAGGCTGTGAACTAAACGAATAACTAGGCAAAATTAAATAAAAATTGTATCGAGTATTTGTCAGGAATTATTTTCCGAGTGTTTGAGTGCGAAGGGCATCCACTCGTAAATTTTTTGTAGCCAAAACCAAAAGTCAGCCCAAAGCAATTACCCTAAGGCTGATTGAGAGGCTGACGAAAGAAGCCGACCCAGCCCAGTATGAACACAGGAAAAGAAGAAGAAGAAGAAGAAGAAGAAGAAGAAGAGTATTTGTCGAGACGTCCTTTTTGACTAGTTAAGAGTAACATTCATGTCAAGGTTTCGATCTCCTTTGCCCAAATCCTTAGCCATGTTCTGAATATCATCATAGGTGATTTGTTTCTCAGGTGATATCTCTTCTTCCTTCACAGCTCGACTGTTACTCGTTTGAGCTTGAGAGGCAAGCAGCTCGTCCAAATAGGTTTGATCCACTTTCTCCAGAGCTTCTTGGAAATCATTACGGAAACCCTGTGGGTTATTGAAATTGGGATAAGAATTAGCATTTGATTTAATCAATGCATCATAGTTGAGGTGAAATGTAAACACAGGGATGTTCATTGGAACTTGGCTCAAATTGTAGAAGTGTGGTAAGAGAAGGATATCTCTGGCATTTCATTTTACATTGTTGGCAAGAATTTACCTTGCTCTGAGAATGCAATCTGAAATAATCTGCACATCCTGTCCTAGATGGTCACCCATCCAGATACCAACCATGCACAATGTTGCTCAACTCTGTCGGGTTATTTGACTACTAGGTCATTTTACCTCTGGCTTCCCAATATTTACCTACAATGTTATTGCTGGCTTCCAAGGCAGGACAGGAGTTCAGGTGAACTGAGTTCACCTGAAACTAATATAACATCGACTCGAAATCGAAGTGCGGCGGAGGACAGTATAGGAGAAATCCAGCCCTTTCGAGAACGTACCTTATTTGTTTATGATGAAGTTCGGCCCCCGCGCGGAAATCTTACCCGCGACTTAACGGTCACAAGGCTGGCGCGTTACCTTACAATCCTTACATCTAGTACGATCTAACTAGACTGGATAATGTTATTTTCAGTACAATGTAAAATCTTTTCTTTCGACCAAACTCATTGGTGCAGTGTGGCCAGCACGGTGGACTCTGGATCTGGAGGTTGGTGGTTCGAGTCCTAGTCAAGTCATAATATTTAGCATAGTGTAATAGTGGAAAGACATTTGTGACAATATCTTTTCGTCCATCAATTTCAGATTATTGGAGTGAAGTTACCGTATGATACTCTATTGGAAATCAGAGATAGATTAGGACAAGTAGCACCTCATCTGGTACGATATGGAGAAGTAGAAGAAGCCAACTATGAAGAACAAGCCACGGAATTAGCCAAGGTAAGCATTGATTTCCATCACCTTACCGAACGAAGCGAGGTGTGAGTTTTAACTCGACTATTTTTCCATTAGTCTGTACCGAAAACGTTTCCTTCATACTATTAGACAAAGGCCCGAACGATTCCAAGCTCAAGAAGAATAAATGTCCCCTAGGATGTTTTTTTCCCCCCCAAGAGGTTTGATAGAGGGAACTGAAACTTCTAAGGTCGTATCGTCCCGAAAGCGAAGAGTGGAGGAAGACAGGATAGGAGAAAGCCAGCCGTTCCGATAATGAACCTTATCTATTCAGGATAAAATCCGCCCCGGGCGGGAATCGAACCCGCAACCTAGTGCTTACAAGGCAGATGCACTACCCTCCAAGCTAATTAGTCTGGCTCGCCTATTTTTGAATTTGTTATAAATTCTGAATTAATTTTGTTTATATGGCCAACTTTTTTTTTCTAGACATTAATTTATACCATTGAATGAGTTTTAACAGTAAAGTCCTTCCTGCCAACCCCCTTTTATAAGAAACTTATTGTTAAATACAACATTATCTATCTATCTATCTATCTATCTATCTATCTATCTATCTATCTATCTAAATTTTGATTTGTGATGGTCTGTTTACAGGGTGTATCAAGCAATCTGTCGTCCGAGCCTGTGGATGTGAAGCAGAAGAACCTGGAAGACTACTACATGACCGACCCTATATCCCGCGCCTCCGGTACTATGGCCAAATGTATTCAGGCTGTACATAAGCAGAAACAGTCCAAATACTATGAGGAGGCTGTGAATTAAACGAATAACTAGGCAAAAATTTAAATAAAAATTGTATCGAGTATTTGTCAGGAATTATTTTCCGAGTGTTTGAGTGCGAAGGGCGTCCACTCGTAAATTTTTTGTAGCCAAAACCAAAAGTCAGCCCAAAGCAATTACCCTAAGGCTGATTGAGAGGCTGACGAAAGACGCCCACCCAGCCCAGTATGAACACGGGAGAAGAAGAAGAGTATTTGTCGAGACGTCCTTTTTGACTCTTCGAGTGACACGAAATGAACTAAAATAGTATCAAGTATTTGCGGAAAAGTCCTTTTTGACACTTTGAGTGTCACGAAATGAACTAAAACCGTGTGAAGTACAGTTGTATGTTCCTGGAATTTCCCCTCTGTTTGATGGAACAAAATGGGTACTAAATGATGGGCTTTGGTACAAATTCGCAGCAAAAGTTGTGGTGCTAACTTCACGCACCTTAAATTTGAACGTTCGTGGCATTTGGCCAAAAAATTACCTTTTTTGATACAAAGTTCCAAAGTTGAACCGTGAGATTGGAAATAAACCAAAGGAAAAATGTCATTTTGAATATGGAATTAATATTATTTTTTCGGACACTTGTAAAATTCCAATTGAAAATTTAATTTGTCGGTCATGATTTGATCACTTGAATAAAAATCAACTTTTGAAAATCTTACAACTTGACAACACTGCTTTCTCAAAAAGTCCGGTTTCCATAGATACGCACGTCAACAAAAACTTTTGAAGGAAAACTTGAAAAAGGAAGACCGAAAATTCAAAGATAAGATAAGAAAATAATGATATTTTGTTAATTGGGTCATTAAACTATTGATTAACTTCATCAGGATTGCTCAAAGTTCATGAGGCGTGTTTTAACAAGTGAAAAAATTGACAACCTAACAGAACCAGAGTAAAATGTGAGTATGATAAACCTACACATTTGGCCATTTTTCCTTATCTGTGACAAAAGCCCGAGAATCTGCTCTACAGATGCATGCCAATGAGCTGTATCTTGAGTTAATACTGACCGTTCTTGCAGATCCATCATATTCTTTAGACATATATCTTCATCTTGGTGCCCTCTTGATCATATTTTCTGTTAATCTACTGTTCCACCCATACTAAAGTATTCATCTTGTGTATGTATTTCATGTTGGGTTCTTTTTTTTTTTTACTTTCCAGATCACAAACCATTAGACACAATGGGGAAGAAGATCACAGTGGCAGCATCCACATTGAATCAGTTAGCATTGGACTTTGACGGAAACCTGAACAGAATTCTACAGAGTATCAGTGTTGCTAAACAAAACCAGGCAACATACAGGAGTGGACCCGAGCTAGAAATATCTGGCTACAGTTGTGAAGATCATTTCTTTGAGTCAGATACACACTTGCATTGCTGGCAAGTTCTTGTGGAACTTTTAAAGAATCCAATATGTCAGGGAATCATGATTGACGTGGGTATGCCAATACGGCATAGAACAGCAGTGTATAATTGTCGTGTTATATTCTTAGACAAGAAAATCATTTTGATTAGGCCTAAACTTCTGATGTGTGATGACGGCAATTATAGAGAAACACGTTGGTTTACTCCTTGGAGAAAACTTCAAGAAATAGAAGAATACTATCTGCCACATATTGTGTCTAAAGTGACTGGTCAGGACCGTGTGCCCTTTGGAGATGCTGTGATAGCTACACTGGACACATGTATTGGTTATGAGATCTGTGAGGAACTGTGGAATCCTCAAAGTTCTCATATCCCCATGAGGTTAGATGGTGTAGAGCTTGTACTGAATAGCTCTGGATCATACATGGAGCTACGCAAAGCTAACATAGTGGATGACTTGGTCACTTCTGCAACATTCAAGTGTGGCGGCTGCTATGTGTTCTCTAACTTGAGAGGTTGTGATGGACAGAGAACATTTTTCAATGGAGGCTCTCTCATTGCTGTGAATGGGAATATTGTGGCAAAGGCACAGCAGTTCAGTCTGAAGGAAGTGGAAGTGACATGTGCTACTGTAGACTTGGAAGATATCAGAAGCTATAGGACAAGTAGGAGATCTCTATGTTCTCTATCCAATACCAGCAAGTCTTACCCTCGTGTCAATGTTAACTATTCATTGGCTAGTAAGGTTCAGGCAAGTTCACCACCAATCCAGGTTCAAGTCCATTCTCCTGAGGAGGAGATAGCGTATGGACCTGCATGCTGGCTATGGGATTATCTACGACGTTCAGGACAAGGAGGTTTCTTCCTGCCACTGAGTGGTGGTGTAGACTCATCCAGTACTGCTTGTATTATCTATACCATGTGTCATATGATCTATCATAGTGATGATAACCAGGTCCTGGCTGATGTAAGGAAGATGGTTGGTAATCCCAAGTTTACACCTCAGAGTCCCCAGGAGATTTGTAACATGCTCTTTGTCACATGTTATCTGGGTACGGAGAACTCCTCTCTAGAGACCAAGGAGCGAGCAACACAGCTCTCTAAACAGATTGGCAGCTATCACCTCTCATTCAACATGGATGCTATCGTACAGACTGTGATCTCTGTGTTCACGAATGTCACAGGTTTGACACCTCGGTTCCGTATACACGGTGGTACAGAGAGAGAATCATTAGCGCTGCAGAATATTCAAGCACGACTTCGTATGGTATTATCTTACTTCTTTGCCCAGCTCATGTTATGGGTACGAGGGAGACAGGGAGGACTGCTCGTGGTAGGATCTGCTAATGTAGACGAGTCATTACGAGGTTACCTCACCAAGTATGACTGCTCTAGTGCTGATGTGAATCCTATCGGTGGCATATCCAAGAAAGACTTGAAACTGTTCCTCAGATACATGTCAACACGGTTCCGTTTCTCTAGTCTGGATAGTATTTTGGAAGCACCGCCCACCGCGGAGTTAGAGCCACTACAGGATGGGAAGTTAACTCAGACAGATGAAGCTGACATGGGGATGACTTATGATGAGTTGAATACATTCGGTGTTCTGAGGAAAACTCACAACTGTGGCCCCTACTCCATGTTCTGTAAACTCGTACCTCAATGGAGTGGTGAATACACACCAGAGGAGGTGGCTGATAAGGTGAAGCACTTCTTCCGATGTTATGCTATCAATAGACACAAGATGACTGTACTAACACCTAGTGTCCATGTGGAGAGCTATAGTCCAGATGATAATAGATTTGATCATAGACAATTCCTGTATAATGTACGCTGGCCTTGGCAGTTCAGAGCTATTGATAATGAAGTTAAAGAAATTGTGAGGACAAAGGGTGTTTCTGTGTAACGCGAGATTTACATTCATTCACTATTCTAGGTCCAGCACTTACTATAGTATCAAGAGCTTAATTAGTGTAGTTTGGCTATGAAAAGACCGTTATCTCATCACTAGGGGGCGGATTATATGCACGAAAAAATGGCCCAAATATGTATGCAGTATGCACCAAAAATGGCAAATACCTATATGCAAGAATATGCTAGAAAACTGCCAAAATATGCTAAAACATGCACTCATCTAGGTCCTCATATACGTGTCACAGAGGGTCCCATAACATTTTCTAACCTCTAACTGATGTTCTATATACGTACTTCTATCTTTGAATGAGGAAACATTGTTTAAAAAAAAACAAGCTGGGTCCGTCCCTCCGGGACTTTTTGTGCATATGGTCGCGCTCCCGGGGCTAGTCATTACGAGGTTACCTCACCAAGTATGACTGCTCTAGTGCTGATGTGAATCCTATCGGTGGCATATCCAAGAAAGACTTGAAACTGTTCCTCAGATACATGTCAACACGGTTCCGTTAGTCATTACGAGGTTACCTCACCAAGTATGACTGCTCTAGTGCTGATGTGAATCCTATCGGTGGCATATCCAAGAAAGACTTGAAACTATTCCTCAGATACATGTCAACACGGTTCCGTCTCTCTAGTCTGGATAGTATTTTGGAAGCACCGCCCACCGCGGAGTTAGAGCCACTACAGGATGGGAAGTTAACTCAGACAGATGAAGCTGACATGGGGATGACTTATGATGAGTTGAATACATTCGGTGTTCTGAGGAAAACTCACAACTGTGGCCCCTACTCCATGTTCTGTAAACTCGTACCTCAATGGAGTGGTGAATACACACCAGAGGAGGTGGCTGATAAGGTGAAGCACTTCTTCCGATGTTATGCTATCAATAGACACAAGATGACTGTACTAACACCTAGTGTCCATGTGGAGAGCTATAGTCCAGATGATAATAGATTTGATCATAGACAATTCCTGTATAACGTACGCTGGCCTTGGCAGTTCAGAGCTATTGATAATGAAGTTAAAGAAATCGTGAGGACAAAGGGTGTTTCTGTGTAACACGAGATTTACATTCATTCACTATTCTAGGTCCAGCACTTATGTACTATCGTTCTTATAATATAAGATAGTATCAAGAGCTTAATTAGTGTAGTTTGGCTATGAAAAGACCGTTATCTCATCATACAAGATGACTGTACTAACACCTAGTGTCCATGTGGAGAGCTATAGTCCAGATGATAATAGATTTGATCATAGACAATTCCTGTATAATGTACGCTGGCCTTGGCAGTTCAGAGCTATTGATAATGAAGTTAAAGAAATTGTGAGGACAAAGGGTGTTTCTGTGTAACACGAGATTTACATTCATTCACTATTCTAGGTCCAGCACTTACTATAATATCAAGAGCTTAATCAGTGTAGTTTGGCTATGAAAAGACCGTTATCTCATCACTAGGGGGCGGATTATATGCACGAAAAAATGGCCCAAATACGTATGCAGTATGAATTTAAACCTAAATTTAATTTTAAGTAGGTACCTATTTATCGTGGATCATTGGGTGCTTCGAACTCTTGACGTTCACGCGCCTCCCAACACGCTTGATTTATTTATTATTATTTTATGAAATATCAAATAAATGTTATTAAAAAGAAAAGACGAAAATATTGTTAGTAATGTAGAAAATAAAAATATAATATATTTAATAAGATGTATATATAAAAAAAAGATATAAAAATATAGGAGTTCTTGCAATAATACAATTTATGGAATGGCCTTTTTGTGTATGGAGTTACGCTGATTCCTGTTTACTTCGTAGATTCGTATAAGCTTAACCCGACTTTTAGAGCTGTTTGTCCCTACACGTAAGCCTCAGAATGGCCTTTTTGTGTATGGAGTTACGCTGATTCCTGTTTACTTCGTAAATTCGTATAAGCTTAACCCGACTTTTAGAGCTGTTTGTCCCTACACGTAAGCCTCAGAATGGCTTTTTTGTGTATGGAGTTACGCTGATTCCTGTTTACTTCGTAAATTCGTATAAGCTTAACCCGACTTTTAGAGCTGTTTGTCTCAACACCTAAGCCTCAGAATGGCCTTTTTGTGTATGGAGTTACGCTGATTCTAAGAAAATAATGATATTTTGTTAATTGGGTCATTAAACTATTGATTAACTTCATCAGGATTGCTCAAAGTTCATGAGGCGTGTTTTAACAAGTGAAAAAATTGACAACCTAACAGAACCAGAGTAAAATGTGAGTATGATAAACCTACACATTTGGCCATTTTTCCTTATCTGTGACAAAAGCCCGTCAGACTTTACGCAGTTGTTTTTTTCGTCCGTTAGGTAGCGCCACTATGCAAGCGCGCTAGCGGAGGAGCAGAAAGAACTGCGCAGATACGTATGCGCACAAACACATTAATGCGTTGCCTGCGAGGGAGCTTTGCTCGGGACATTTGATGTTACGTCATCGCCTACGGGAGCGTATGCCGTGACGTCAAACTTCACGATTTACCGGCATTTTTTAAATCGATTTATCTCGGTATCTAGAAGTCGTAGAAGAAAAAGAAAAATTCCATTGGTCCTCATTTTTCCTGCTCTATGACTTTGAAACATCACCCAAGTAAGCGCAACTCCTCCATTACGTTACAGCTAGCCGCGATACTACGGTGAATGTTCCAGGTCCCGATGGATCACTAGAGTTAAGTAACGTTGTATGTGGTTGGTATTCGGATTGACGATCGCGGTGCCGCGGAAAGATTGGAGTCTTGAAAAGTGTGCCGCGGTGGTGACAACTTTGAGAACCACTGCCCTACACCTTAGTGTACAAGTTGGGAAAAAAAATCAAAATTTCGAATTTCCCGCCAACTTTACACGCTCATGAAGGCTGTGTTAAGTTACCACATCATTTTATTCATTTTCCACACGCCAAGCAAGGACGGGAATGGCCTATCTCAACCTGGTACATAACCACACCCTCAGAACTGCAAAGGTCATAATTATTAGGGTGTTTGGCCTCTTCATTTTGCTGAGATTTGAACCAGCAGCTACCTTAGCAGTCTGAGAGGGTTGTGTTAAGTTACCACATCATTTTCCACACGCCAAGAACGAACGGGAATGACCTATCTCAACCTGGTACATAACCACACCCTCAGAACTGCAAAGGCCATAATTATCAGGGTGTTCGGCCTCTTCATTTTGCTGAGATTTGAACCAGCAGCTACCTTAGCAGTCTGAGAGGGGACGAGGAAATCCCGGCATTACGTCAGAGGGTCACCCATCCAGCTACCAACCATGCTGAACGTTGCTTCACTTCAGCGTTCATCATCAGGTACATACTCCACACATCGCGAAGGGTCCGTGGGGTAAAACTGCTGGCATTTGGTCATCAACCTCTTCAGTCCCTGAATATACGTCCGTTACCAACCACGCTAACTGATTAGGCCTAAACTTCTGATGTGTGATGATGGCAATTATAGAGAAACACGTTGGTTTACTCCTTGGAGAAAACTTCAAGAAATAGAGTAAGAAAATAATGATATTTTGTTAATTGGGTCATTAAACTATTGATTAACTTCATCAGGATTGCTCAAAGTTCATGAGGCGTGTTTTACCAAGTGAAAAAATTGTCAACCTAACAGAACCAGAGTAAAATGTGAGTATGAAGTATGATAAACTTACACATTTTGGCCATTTTTCCTTATCTGTGACAAAAGCCTCCAGAGTAAAATGTGAGTATGATAAACCTACACATTTGGCCATTTTTCCTTATCTGTGACAAAAGCCCGAGAATCTGCTCTACAGATGTATGCCAATGAGCTGTATCTTGAGTTAATACTGACCGTTCTTGCAGATCCATCATATTCTTTAGACACAAAAGCCCGAGAATCTGCTCTACAGATGCATGCCAATGAGCTGTATCTTGAGTTAATACTGACCGTTCTTGCAGATCCATCATATTCTTTAGACATATATCTTCATCTTGGTGCCCTCTTGATCATATTTTCTGTTAATCTACTGTTCCACCCATACTAAAGTATTCATCTTGTGTATGTATGTCATGTTGGGTTCATTTTTTTTTTTTACTTTCCAGATCACAAACCATTAGACACAATGGGGAAGAAGATCACAGTGGCAGCATCCACATTGAATCAGTTAGCATTGGACTTTGACGGAAACCTGAACAGAATTCTACAGAGTATCAGTGTTGCTAAACAAAACCAGGCAACATACAGGAGTGGACCCGAGCTAGAAATATCTGGCTACAGTTGTGAAGATCATTTCTTTGAGTCAGATACACACTTGCATTGCTGGCAAGTTCTTGTGGAACTTTTAAAGAATCCAATATGTCAGGGAATCATGATTGACGTGGGTATGCCAATACGGCATAGAACAGCAGTGTATAATTGTCGTGTTACATTCTTAGACAAGAAAATCATTTTGATTCGGCCTAAACTTCTGATGTGTGATGATGGCAATTATAGAGAAACACGTTGGTTTACTCCTTGGAGAAAACTTCAAGAAATAGAAGAATACTATCTGCCACATATCCATGATTGACGTGGGTATGCCAATACGGCATAGAACAGCAGTGTATAATTGTCGTGTTATATTCTTAGACAAGAAAATCATTTTGATTAGGCCTAAACTTCTGATGTGTGATGACGGCAATTATAGAGAAACACGTTGGTTTACTCCTTGGAGAAAACTTCAAGAAATAGAAGAATACTATCTGCCACATATCGTGTCTAAAGTGACTGGTCAGGACCGTGTGCCCTTTGGAGATGCTGTGATAGCTACACTGGACACATGTATTGGTTACGAGATCTGTGAGGAACTGTGGAATCCTCAAAGCTCTCATATCCCAATGAGTTTAGATGGTGTAGAGCTTGTACTGAATAGCTCTGGATCATACATGGAGCTACGCAAAGCTAACATAGTGGATGACTTGGTCACTTCTGCAACATTCAAGTGTGGCGGCTGCTATGTGTTCTCTAACTTGAGAGGTTGTGATGGACAGAGAACGAATTCTTACCAAATTTTTCAGTCCTGAAAACAAAACAATAAGAGACCAAGTTTTTTCCCCACATTTTATTAAAAAAATCCCACCTGTATCAAGTTAAGAGTAACATTCATGTCAAGGTTTCGATCTCCTTTGCCCAAATCCTTAGCCATGTTCTGAATATCATCATAGGTGATTTGTTTTTCGGGTGATATCTCTTCTTCCTTCACAGCTCGACTGTTACTCGTTTGAGCTTGAGAGGCAAGCAGCTCGTCCAAATAGGTTTGATCCACTTTCTCCAGAGCTTCTTGGAAATCATTACGGAAACCCTGTGGGTTATTGAAATTGGGATAAGAATTAGCATTTGATAGTTGAGGTGAAATGTAAACACAGGCATGTTCATTGGAACTTGGCTCGAATTGTAGAAGTGTGGTAAGAGAAGGATATCTCTGGCATTTCATTTTACATTGTTGACAAGAATTTAACTTGCTCTGAGAATGCATTCTGAAATAATCTGCACATCCTGTCCTAGATGGTCACCCATCCAGATATCAACCATGCACAATGTTGCTCAACTCCAGAGAAATGTCATAAATGGCTAATAATTACCTTGTTAATCTCAGGCTCCTGTATTTCACACTGACGTAGCCTCTGAAAGGAATCAGTTTCTGATTCACCAAACATTGTGATTGGCTCTCCTCGCTCCCTCAATCGGCGAATGACTTCCTTCCTAGGCAGGGTCTGATGAAGAGATCCATCATATCGGGAACTATCTGTAATGGATAGAAGACAAAACTCCCTCAATCGGCGAATGACTTCCTTCCTAGGCAGGGTCTGATGAAGAGATCCATCATATCGGGAACTATCTGTAATGGATAGAAGAAAAATTTGGTAAGGGTGCAGATCCATTGGATGTGTACCAACTTCTAGTTTTACAATCTGAATAGTGGATGACAGTGTCAGCTCACAAAAAAGCAATCAATGTGTCACAACACTAGAAAGGATCAGATTAGACAACTGGACACAGATATCAAAGTATGGGAGGGGGAGGGTATTACAAGATTTAGGGACAAAAACAAGCCTGAGGCCCCCCATGCTATATGGTCCTAGCTTAACTCAATGTTAAATCCATATCTTGTTTTCAAAGTGTTACCTATTACTTTTATTTAGTCTAACTTACCTGTACCACTGGTTGAACTTTTCTCAAGGGTGTCTTCTGCCTTTGGTCCATACTTCTTGTTATATTCCTCCTCTTGTTTTGCTTTCAATTCAGATCCTTTGAAAAACTTTTTATTCTCAGTCTAGAAAAACAATAAAATATCAATAAATAATTAGAAGCATTGACCCACTTACAGCCTGTGGACCAGTCCTGTAGAGGTGGTGCAGCTCCTGGGCTTGGAAGTGTAGATGTAGTTGCCATTGCCAACGTTAACAACAACAACCCACTTATAGCTACAAACTATGGACTCCTTTCGTTCCTCTTATTTTTAACTACATTATCTGGTAGGAGATAACCCAATTTTGAAGGCTAAATATAAAGAAAAGCCTATTTCAATGTACAGAAAGTCCCATTTTAAAAATCAATACTTACAATTATTTTGCTCTCTTCTAGAAGCTTCCGTTTTCTCTCGATTTCTGCTTTCAGGATATCCATATTTATTGAGCAATCACTGGGTTGGTTTGTTCATACGTTTGATAAACAGGTCCTGCTTTGAAGATGAGGGATGAGGATTTTTCCAGGAAAAACTATCTGCAGACCTCATGCTCGAAACTATCGTCAAACACCAACACCTTGCCCTCCTCCCATGATCTGAAACCAGAAGTGTTGTCACGAGTCTATTAGCTGCCCTTCTGGACGTAGCTTAACCCAGATGATTATAAAAAAAAATGAAAATGCAATTTCTTTGTGTTATTATATCCCAACTTTGGTGCTCACTGCACCATTGTAGGATTTTTCCCAATATCTCAATAATCCTAACATGCAATGTTTACCTACTATGCTGGCACCGGTCGCTATGTGCATTTATATGTCATAAAATAAAATAAATCTAGGTGGATCAAAACGGAACGCAACTCACCTGGTTTGATTCGCAACGCGCAGTCCCGTACCTTCAGGTATGACAAGACCCAGATGCGCGCGCAGTCTACAATTAGTCGGCCCGCAATGTGGCCACACATGGGTACCCGGATGTATTACACTGAACTTGATCTGGCCGCGAACACAGCTAGAGGCCGGGGGGAATTCGGCCACTAGACGACATGTGTTGGGGGTACGCTTGCAGTTGGCCTCCACCTTGCGGCCTGCAATGAATAGGGAGGGGGCAATTTTATTATAAGTTGGAACACCCGTCATTTGTGTAACTGTCCTGCCACGGAAGGCAGCATTGATATTGTAGCAAAATATCGGGATCCTTGGGCAAAAATACCTACTTCATTGTCAGTTTCTGCATTTCTAAAAAAAAAAAAAAAAAAAAAAAAAAAAAAATTTTCCCCTTTAATTTTATTGTAAGTTGGAATACCCGTCATTTACACAAAATGTCCACTGTCCTGCCACGGAAGGCAGCATTGATATTGTAGCAAAATATCGGGATCCTTGGGAAAAAATACCTACTTACTAACCTGCCTCGGTGGTGTAGTGGTCAAGGCGCTCACCTGGTAAACAGGAGGGCGTGGGTTCAATCTCAGCCGAGGTATGTTGTATTCTTATGGGTAACCGAGTGTTCCTGGCCCCAGTCAGGCTGGGTGAGGATAATGAGAGAAATAAAAATTGGGTATTTATCCACCCCCCGGGTTGGTAAATACCCGGATAGGTATATATTTTTTTTTTTTTTTAAAAAAAAGAAGAAAAATAAACAAAAAACGTCACTTGATTTTTTTTTTTATTATTTCCCGGGCAAAATTCGACTGAAACGCTTCACAATTTTAGCGGCGACTTTGTGAACAAAGACTAATAAGTGCCGCAATTTTTGTTAAAAAAAAAAATGGTTTCATCATTATTTTATTATGTCTATTCTATTGCAAATCCTTCAAGTTCAAGATGATGAGCTTAATAGTTATCATTATCAATAGGAGATGGAAGATGGGGTCTCTAAAGAACTTTAGAGCTTAAAATTGAAAATACCCGGGTATTTATAAAAATTGGGTATTTACCCCAAAAATAAGTACCCGGGTATTTACCCATCACTAGAGACGGGCATCGGTCACGAACGGAGGGTCAAACCCCTGTCACTAAAATCCTCCTTAGCAGTTGTACACACTTTGATGCAGCATTTGCGTCGTTTGATTTGCATATCACCCTTTTGAGTTTTGATTTTAATTTTTAAGATGACCATAGGTCGCGTTAGGTTTTGCAACCATATCACAATGCTACTCACCTCTCACAAATAGGTCGAACTGTTTCCAGTCTCCCTTTTGTACTAAAGTTTCAGCTTCATCTTGGAAGCCAACAGTCTTGTCTTGAATTTTCAATATGGCCATTGCTTCGTCCCTGATCTTCTTCCAATTTCTTTCCAGTTTACTGAAATCAAAATAAAAACGTTAAATTAACACGTCTGCCTTCTGATCGCAAGGTCGAGGGATCGATTTGACCCGGGGCGAACTTTATTCTAAACAGATAGGGTTCGTTCTTGGAACGGCTGGCTTTCTCCTATCCTGTCTTCCTTCTCTTCGATTTCGGGACGATAAGACTTGTTTTTACAGAGGGGAAAAAAATTCCCGGGTTGAAATTTTAAAAAGAGCAATAAAGTAAACCATGTCCATTTTTTTCTGAGCTTAAAATCTACTAAGGTTAACATCTACCTCAGGTACATAGAAGAAGAATCATAGAAGAAGATGAAGATGACCATGATAGTGCCAGGGTCAAAGAATCCAACCAGTATACATGGGTAAATACCTGAAGAATGGAAGGTAAGTAGTTTCTTCTAGGCTCCACCAGGGGCGTGCCGTCAGTCTATCGACATTATGAACAGAACGCTGGCGCAGACTACACACTGGTTGGTCGGAAGTCGGAAGTAGTCCGCCTAATATGTAATCTGCTTTATAGGCAAAAAAAAAAATCATTAACAACATCCAAAACTCACCCTTGAATCGTCCGCGATCAATACACCGCTGTGCGGCCCGGATCAGCAGAGGCCCAGGTACATTACTCCCCTCAGTCAGCACACTCAGATAAGCCTCTATAGCCGCGTCCAGAACTGAGTTACTCCTCTTAGCCTCGGCCACACTGTCAAGACACCGCGCTACACCGTGCAAACTCCGTGGAGATCGGGGGTGAGCAACTAACAAGGCGCGAAAGCGACTCAATGCTTCCTCTACTTTCTATGTTAGTGAGGGGGCAGGCGTTGTTAGGGGTAATGGAACACACAGAAAGCGGGGAGAACACACGTTAAAAATTTCGGTGTTAGTGGTTTGGTTTGAGGGAAAGAACTCATACGGGTAACTATTGCAAACTGTAAAGATGTGTCCAAACATAGTTTGTTGTTAGGGGTAATGGAACACACAGAAAGCGGGGAGAACACACGTTAAAAAATTTCGGTGTTAGTGGTTTGGTTTGAGGGAAAGAACTCATACGGGTAACTATTGCAAACTGTAAAGATGTGTCCAAACATAGTTGATCGTCCGTCGATCGAGGGCGATCCACAATAAATTCATATCGATCGATGGCCATCGACTGTGTGTGAACACACCAACTAATTAAGTACACACTTAGGTCGATTTTTTTTCAAGCTTCACATTAGATAATTCAGAAAGGTAAGTTGTTGGCCGTCGATCGAGGGCGATCCACAATAAATTCATATCGATCGATGGCCATCGACTATGTGTGAACACACCAACTAATTAAGTACACACTTAGGTCGATTTTTTTTCAAGCTTCACATTAGATAATTCAGAAAGGTAAGTTGTTGGGTGGAAGATTTAAAAGAGCTTCTTCAGAGAACCCTGTCAAATTAAATTATGTTAGGGTTCTCCTAAATCTAAAAAAAGTAAGGAAATACAACTTGAACTGGCAGAACTAGCTCTAACACAGCAATCAGGCTGTCTGAAAAAAAGGGGCGCAAAAATCGGCCTGTCCTGTAGGCACTCTAAAAAAGGGCCAAAAAAAGTAGATAATTAGGTACACACAATATTCATACATGTTATAGGATTCTATTGTAGCAGCAAACACATCCGAGCAAAATGAAACAGAACAGAATTTTTCGGGTTTCTTTTCTTTAGAAAAAACACATTTATTTTCAATATTAAAAAGTTAGAACCTTCAAGGGTATACACAACACTTGGTAAAACAAATTAAAATCAATAGGGGAAAATGAAAAACAGATCACTTTTTTGTTTTACAATATTATTTTATTCACTACCATACCGGGTTTCGCTAGTGTCGGTCGGTCTGTCTGTCTGTCCCCATAGAAGGACTTATCCAAACCTGGTCGACCTATATATCAAATTAAAGGTCTTTTTACCAGGAACACGAAAGTGGTGGTGCAAATTTTTTCCAGAAAACCATAAAGCCAAAAAACCAAAAAAACTGGTTTTTGGGGGATTTTTTTCACATTTTCTCACACAAATGAGCTCTGATTTTGAAATTAGTCGCGACGACCTATGAACTCAAAGCGAGATGGTTTTAGATAACACTTCAGTCGTTAATTTAGGACCGGTTTTAGCGTTACCTATGTTAAGCTACGCCGAGGAAGGCCAATAAATGGATGGGTGACTTAAACATTATATTGGGACTCAAGGGAGAACGGGCTCTAGTCTTGATTTTAAATCATTACATGAAAGTAAAATCAAATCAAGAATGATAATAAACTGAATATTAAACAAATTAGGTAGGTACATAGGTACCTACTGATCGAATAAACTACGGGCTAAATAATTCCCGGAGGGACATGCCCAGCTTGTTGTGTATGGAGTTAAGCTGATTCCTGTTTACTTCGTAAATTCGTCTTCACTTAAACCATCTTCTAGGGCTGTCTGCCCCTACACATAAGCCTCGGAGTGAACATTTTATGTATGGTGCTACCTATGTACTTACTTCATGGGCCTCCTCGTTCCTGCCCAATCTCTGCAGGGCATCGCCAAGGACATAATAATACTTCCCCCTATTCGAAAGCTCCACCGAACCCGCGAACTCCGGACTGTGGATCCCTCGCATCAAATGATGAACCGCCAACTCGTGCTTCTCCTCTTGTTTAAGAATAAAGCCCAGGTTGGCGTGAGCGAGTCCATCCTCGGGCCATTTAGTCAGGACTTCTTCTAGCACAAGACGCGCAGATTCTCTAGGGCTGTTTGCCCCTACACGTAAGCCTCGGACTGGATCTTTTGTGTATGGTGCTACCTGTTTACTTACTTCATGGGCCTCCTCGTTCCTGCCCAATCTCTGCAGGGCATCGCCAAGGACATAATAATACTTCCCCCTATTCGCAGGCTCCACCGAACCCGCGAACTCCGGACTGTGGATCCCTCGCATCAAATGTTGAACCGCCAACTCGTGCTTCTCTTCTTGTTTAAGAATAAAGCCCAGGTTGGCGTGAGCGAGTCCATCCTCGGGCCATTTAGTCAGGACTTCTTCTAGCACAAGACGCGCAGGTGTGTTCCTTCCTCCACACACATGGAATAGAATAGAATATTAATATTAACAAAATTGAAAAATAGATCTTTTTTTAAGAAAAGGCTTGTGGGGCTATGTTCTGATAGAGACGCATTAGGAATTTGGAAGTTAGGAGGGACAGGGGGTCCCAAAAATCATGATCCCAACAATGGTAGTATTCTCACACTGTGAAAAGCGACGAGAGAAGGAAGACAGGATAGGAAAAAGACAGTCATTTCGAAAACGAACCTTATCTGTTTAGAATAAAACCAGCTCCGGGCGGAAATCGAACCCGCGACCTAGCGCTTACAAGACAGACGCGCTACCAACCAAACTAATTAAGCTGGCTAGTACAGTCCACGTCAACTGGGAAGTCCGATGGAAGCGCATAGAGGGGAACCGCAACTTCTCAACTGTAAGTCGGACAGTTCTAAAAGTTTCACCATTCGATTCGGCGTGAAAAATCCCATGGGATCAACTATTCACATGCTTACTTGTTAATCAACGAGCTATTTTTTGACGAGTGCGCACCCAAAGGTCATCGGACTTCCCAGTTAAAGTGGACTGTATATCCCATTAAAAGAAGATAAAGTAACTGTTTACCTGGCCATCATAAGATAAGTAACAGCCAAATCATTACGATACTTGACATGATCGGGAAACCTGTTGATCAGATGTTGATGTGCCGGGATGATCTTCTGATAGCTGCCTGAAATATTGAGACAACATAAATAAATAAAAATGTTTCGTTGTATTATGATGTTACAATTGGTTGGCAAAAGGTTTACAATTGGTTTATTTTACCTACCTATCTTTGCTATCTAAAAATATTGTTCTTAAAATAGTAGTTCTCATCTCATTACATTTTTCCCAGTAATCTAATTACATTTTATCAATTCCATTTTAGGGCTAAAAATCTAATTACATTTTATCCTACAGTTCTTTTTTTTAAATATATAACCATTTATTTATAAACATACATAAACACAAATCATCTCAGTATAAATAAGTAATACATATGGCTTACTCTTTACCCATGGAGCAATTTAAAATATTAAATGCTCTGTATCGGATAAAGATAAGCTGGTTTACTCCCTGTTTAGAGTCCTCAAGCCAGGTTCAGCTGGTCTACTCCCTGTTTAAAGTCCCTCAGCCAGGCTGGTGAACTAAAGTTTCAACTTCATACCTTAGGTCCTCCATGTCGACTGGTTTGTACTGTAGGAGTTACAGGTTCAGGTTCATTATCTGAGTACTCTACTTCTGATCCCGTTTGTTCTAATATTTCTTCGTCTTCTGAATTGAACTCTACTGTTGGTCTGCTGGCACCACCTGTAATCACAAAATAATTGACTTAGTGCTTAGTAGACGTATTCGATTTTTTTTTCACCTTTTCATTGATGTGGCCCCTTAGTTTAACCCTATCCACACCATTGCCATTTTCTTTGTTTTTAAATAGATCAGTTGCGCTTACTAGGGTGGTGTTTCAAAGTCATAGAGCAGGAAAAATGAGGACTAACGGAATCTTTCTTTTTCTTCTACAACTTCTAGATCCCGAGATAAATCGATTAAAAAAATGCCGGTAAATCGTGTTTGACGTCACGGCATAAGCTCCCGTAGGCGATGACGTCACATCAAATGTGTCGAGCAAAGCTCCCTCGTAGGCAACGTATTGATGTGTTGGTGCGCATACGTTTCTGCGCAGTTCTTTCTGCTCCTAGCGCGCTTGCATAGTGGCGCTACGTAACGGACGAAAAAAACAACTGCGTAAAGTCTGACGTCACACATATTTGAACTCTTTCATTAGAACGGAAAATAAAATTTGAATTTTCGACCTTTTACAGTTATTTTTACGGAGTTTTGACCTCAGATTTGGATTTTTTCCAACTTTTTACATAGGAATCGACCATTTATTTATAATTTTTACCCATTTGCAACTGCTCCATTCACGAGAACCTCTTCCCTCCTTTTCACTCTTAGTCCCTATCAATCCCTGCCTTCTTCTTCTTCTCCTCCTCATTATTTTTCCTGTTTTTCCTTTCCTTCTTCCTAAGGATTCTAAGAATCTTCTTTCATATTTCTTCCTAATTTTCTGTCCTTCGAGCTTTCAGACTGTCCTCATAACAAGCTACTCTCCATGTTATTCTTCCTGCACTTCCTCTTAATAACCTCTTCCTCCCTTTTTCTGACTCTCTCCATTTCTTCCTCCCCTTTAAAAGATTCATGTTGGATTTCACCAATATTTATTTAGTTTTTAGAACACCTGTGAAGCTAACAGCCAGTTGGGTTCCATTTAATTTGTATTGGCTTCACAGAGCTGACAGGCTGTTTGAGGCTGGAAAGAAGGTTGGTGAAATCCACCATCTGTTTTCCATGATGCCTAACATTTACTACCTACTTCGTTTTCTTTTCCAATCTTTCCTCTATTCTGAACTCCTCTCTTTCTCCTTCTCCTTTCTAATACAATTCTCCTCTCTCTCTCTCTCCGCGAAAATGCTGTCCATTTTTAATGTCGCACATTCGGGTTTTTTTTCGCACATTTGGGCTCAAAATGTTTGGTTTTGGTCCTATGGCTTGAACTTCTCGAACGTTGTTCTTCAACTCTTGGAGAGACCTAGGTTTGCTGAAAATACACCCTATGTTTGAGGTAAGCCCAGAAAAAAAGTCTGGGCGGACATTTCGGGAGAGTTTACAGGCATTTTTAATGTCGCACATTCGGGTTTTTTTTCGCACATTTGGGCTCAAAATGTTTGGTTTTGGTCCTATGGCTTGAACTTCTCGAACGTTGTTCTTCAACTCTTAGGGAGACCTAGGTTTGCTGAAAATACACCCTATGTTTGAGGTAAGCCCAGAAAAAAAGTCTGGGCGGACATTTCGGGAGAGTTTACAGGCCCTAGAAATTTGCTATTTCGAGAAATTATCCGATTTTCAAAAATCTCTAATGGACTGTTAATTTTCAAAATGAAATTCTCCGAGTTTAGTTCTTTGTAGCGTATTAAAATTTTCCATGATAAATTCCCCAAGGTTTCTTTACAATAATCTGAAGACAAAAGAAAAAATATTAATCACAAACAAAGTTATTCAATTTTGACTTTATTAGGTTACTTCTGCGCCACCCTGTAGTTATTCTTTTGACTAGTCAAAAGAACCATGTTCTTGGCCTGAGATCAAGGGAGTGCAAACCATCACGGTGAGTCACTGAACTCAACTTGGTGTTTCATATGAAAAGCAAAAGCTAGTTTTTTTTTCTGTAAGATCAATCTTAATGAGGTAGAACTTGATCGTTATATCCCTTATTAAAATAAATGTTTAATCAAAAGATCCTTATGAATGTGAGTGAAAACACAGCTTGTAAAAATAACACCACATTAGACAAAATTATAACACAGTCGTTAGAGTAGAATGTCATTCAAATAAAGAGTTCTTGAGGTGACCTAAAATCTCTCATCGAAAGACCTAGGAAGAGGCTGGTTCAACTCCAGTCAAAAAATCAGTCCAACAGTACAACATGGAAGGATTTCTTTAATAAAATTAGTTTTAAGTTCTTTAAAAAAAGTACCCTTTTAGGTTTCATTCGAACTACCAAAATAAGTAGTTTTAAATAAGAATAAGTTTCAAAGTGAGAACAGCTAACTAAAAACTTCCAAATGGAAGTAAACAAAGGTGATCAAACGGACGTTTTAAGTTCTTAAAGCGTGTGAATTAGGGGCCGTAAAAGGCGAAAGTTTGTTGGGGTTTGAAGATAGGCCCATCAGTTGGTAAGAAGTTTAGATTGAGAAGATAGAATTTCTTTAATAAAATTAGTTTTAAGTTCTTTAAAAAAAAGCACCTTTTTATGTTTCATTCGAACGACCAACATAAGTAGTTTTAAATAAGAATAAGTTTCAAAGTGAGAACAGCTAACTAAAAACTTCCAAATGGAAGTAAACAAAGGTGATCAAACGGGCGAAGGTTAATGCCAATATTGTCAACATTCTCTTCCACCCAACTGAGGACTCCGAGGAGCGTATCCATTAGCTCACAATCACATGTGAAATACTACGTAGATTTTTTGCAAACAAAGACCTAAAATGAACTTTCCTGTAAACAACAATGCAGAACAAGGAAACCCCAATATGCTGCATGAGACGAAGGCGAAATGTGTTGAATTACGACCAGGGACATCAATCACAGTTTAAACTTAGTGTAAGATTAAGTTAATCTTAGACCAATTGCTGCATAATGTGTGAAGACGCATACAGTGTGGAGAGTGGAAGGCAACTAAAGCTAGTGTTTTTGAAAGAAGTCAGTTTGGGGTCATTTTGCAAACAAAGCACATTCATCATGTCATAAAACTGCATAATGTGTGAAGACGCATACAGTGTGGAGAGTGGAAGGCAACTAAAGCTAGTGTTTTTGAAAGAAGTCAGTTTGGGGTCATTTTCAGATAAATTCCATTTAGGGGTGAGCTATTCATTTTTCGGCAAAGTTATAATTTTGGGTCGGGGTTGTGTTTGAAGTTTTGACTGCATACTGTGTGAAGATGCATACAGTGTGGAGAGTGGAAGGCAACTAAAGCTAGTGTTTTTGAAAGAAGTCAGTTTGGGTTCATTTTCAGATAAATTCCATTTAGGGGTGAGCTATTCATTTTTCGGCAAAGTTATAATTTTGGGTCGGGGTTGTGTTTGAAGTTTTGTGAAGGCGAAATGTGTTGAATTACGACCAGGGACATCAATCACAGTTTAAACTTAGTTTAAGATCAAGTTAATCTATAATCTTAGACCAATTCTTGGACTAAACAATCAGATGGGCTAAAAAGATTGAAGTCAACTTTTTTTACAGAGAGGTTTCATAGAGGGAACTCAAACTGCGAACGTATTATCGTTCCGAAATCGAAGAGAGAAGGAAGACAGGATAGGAGAAAGCTAGCCGTTCCAAGCCGAAATCGAAGAGAGAAGGAAGACAGGATAGGAGAAAGCTAGCCGTTCCAAGAACGAACCCTATCAGGGAAAAATCCGCCAAGGGCGGGAATCGAACCCGCGCCCTAGCGCTTAGAAGGCAGACGCGCTACCCTCCAAGCTAACTAGGCTGACTCGAACTTTATTGACAGTAATAAAAAATGGATTTAAAGAACGAAACCTATCAGGGAAAAATCCGCCAAGGGCGGGAATCGAACCCACGCCCTAGCGCTTAGAAGGCAGACGCGCTACCCTCCAAGCTAACTAGGCTGACTCGAACTTTATTGACAGTAATAAAAAATGGATTTAATTTATTTTAATAGGTTTGAACTTTTTTTGACCGTCACAATCGAACCCTTGACTTTCAGACTACCAGACTTACCGATGCATTGTACAGGGTATCCGCGGCATCTAGTTGATCTCTTATTTCCCAGTCTTGCTCATTGGTTACATCTGCCATCAGGTAGTCGTCTGCACTCTACAACACGAAACAAACACACCACCCTGTTATTACGATGTCACCCTGATCTCTTAAAAAAAGAACCTCTTTGGTGCAGTGATTAGCACGGTGGACTTTGAATTTAGAGGTTGGTGGTTCGAGTCCAAGTTAAGTCATAAAATTTAGCGTACTATATAAGCGTGGAACGACATTAGTGACAAGCATTTATGCTTAACACAATTAAAATTCCTTCTTTCCTCTTAAAAAAGAAAAGAAGAGTGTTCCCCCGACGTTTTTATTTCGTAGCAATGGAACAACTGCTACCTACATTAGACGCATGCGGTCTGTGTCGTAGCATGCCCACTGCCCATGCCGTAGTATGCCTCTCATCAGATGGGCGAGAAGAGACACAATACTTCCCATTTAGGTGCTGGGTCAACACGAGAACACCAGAATTTTGAAATAGAAATACGAGTACAATTTTTTGTCGATGGTGGGATTCGAACCCGGGATCTTCTGCACGGCAAGAGCCTTACCACTGGGCTAACCGTGCCCTCAGTAAAGTTTGATAAATGTTTGACGTCACCATATAACTAACTACTCCAAAGTTATTTTCCAAAGAAAGGAAAAAAAAATAATAAAAATAGAAAGTAAAAAAAATAGAAAGTAAAAAAAATAGGTTCCACCGAGATTTGAACTCGGATCGCTGGATTCAAAGTCCAGAGTGCTAACCGTTACACCATGGAACCTGTGTGAACTTCGGGACCACACTTTCACCTCATAAAGTAAGAGGTACACAATTGCAAGATGCAACGTTTGTACGAAATTTGTTGATAAGAGATAAGGAGTCATGTAAGCTCATCATTTCACACACTCAAAATCAATCGAGTGGATTGGAAGAATGGAACACATCACATGCCTTCAGGCACACTCCATTTGCTAGGTTTACCTTGACCTTGGAATCAATTTAATTAAAAGAAAATAATCAACAAAATTTAAAATAAACTAAAATAATTTTAATCAACAAAATTTAGTATGCCAGCCTGGTTAAGCCTAGTCTTTTCCTGTGTTCAGACTTCAGACGAGGTCGGCGTATTTCGTCAGCCTCTCAATCAGCCCTGGGTTTAATGCTTAAAGTAAAAGCAACTGGGTTTAAATCAGCCCTGGGTTTAATGCTTTGCTATTTCTTTAGCAAGGGAAATTTCAGGCTAGTGCCTTTTTTCAATTTTCATATACGAGTTGTGATAAATGGGCCATTCTTTTTCAAATTTTAGAATTCGTCATTAATCATTTTGTATTTTTTTATTATTATTATTTATTATTTTTAAACACTAATGGCTTGAAAAGAAACGAAAAATAAGGATAGCGTTTATGCCACTGGCGTTCTACGAGTTAAAATAAGAACTCAAAATACCTTTCATTAAACTTTTAACATGAGACTGTAGACCGGAATATAAATAAACTGAAAATATAATAAAAACGTAGATGAATGACCGGGACCACAGAGTTTAAACTTGGTTTAAGTTAAACGATTGGATTAAACAATCTGATAAGAGTGATAAGCTGTTGGTCGGTACTATAATCTATATAAATAAAATTGTAGATTTGTCTGTACATTGCTTAGAATCGTGAATTTAATAAAATTAGTTTTAAGTTCTTTTTAAAAAAAAGTACCCTTTTATGTTTCATTCGAACTACCAACATAAGTAGTTTTAAATAAGAATAAGTTTCAAAGTGAGAACAGCTAACTAAAAACTTCCAAATGGAAGTAAACAAAGGTGATCAAACGGGCGAAGGTTAATGCCAATATTGTCAACATTCTCTTCCACCCAACTGAGGACTCCGAGGAGCGTATCCATTAGCTCACAATCACATGTGAAATACTACGTAGATTTTTTGCAAACAAAGCACATTCATCATGTCATAAAACTGCATAATGTGTGAAGACGCATACAGTGTGGAGAGTGGAAGGCAACTAAAGCTAGTGTTTTTGAAAGAAGTCAGTTTGGGTTCATTTTCAGATAAATTCCATTTAGGGGTGAGCTATTCATTTTTCGGCAAAGTTATAATTTTGGGTCGGGGTTGTGTTTGAAGTTTTGATGGCGGGATGGTAACTGCTCAGATCTTACTATTCCGAAATCGAAAAGAGAAGGACAGGATAGGAGAAAACCAGCCATTCCGATAACGAAACTGTGCTGTTTGGGACCGGTCATTGGTTATGTCTGCCATCAGATAGTCGTCTGCACTCTACAACACGAAAACACACCACCCTGTTATTACTCTTAAAAAAGAATCTCTTTGGTGCACGGTGGACTTTGAATCTAGAGGTTGGTGGTTCGAGTCCAAGTTAAGTCATAAAATTTAGCGTACTATAATAAGCGGGGAACGACATTTGTGGCAAGCATTTATGCTTAACACAATTAAAATTCCTTCTTTCCTCTTAAAAAAGAAAAGAAGAGTGTTCCCCCGACGTTTTTATTTCGTAGCCCGAGCGAGAAACGATGCCGTTTTAAAATCGCATAAACCCTTGGACCGATCAAAAGCCTCAAAAATATGTGTGTACCAATCTACACACAGTACTGTTACCTACACCTACACATAGTACTGTTAGAAAAAAGTATGGTAATTGGTAATGCTTGGCTTGATTAAAAATACGGTATAATCTGGCAGAAGCGCATTTTCCCCCAGCTGAATTCTTTCATAAGCTCTACTATAGTATGAAAATGAAGAAACATGCCAAAAATTCAATGTTACTCTTTGTCCATCCTAGAAATATACATACGAGTAAATTAAAGAAAAACGTATAAAGAACTATGTCATCAACACTACGGGAAATGTGAACAGTTTTAACGAAACGAAATTATTTCGTTAGGGTATAACGAAATAACTTCGTGAACTATAACGAAATCATTTTCTTGGCTATTTCTTGGTAGAGTGTGATGCTGCATGATCAATATCATCATTTAACAAATTCGTAGAACAAAAGGCAAAAACTAAAACACTAATGACTTGAAAAGAAACGAAAAATAAGGATAGCGTTTATGCCACTGGTGTTCTTCGAGTTAAAATAATAAAAGTATCTAGTTCAAACTAAACATTCATTGAGATACACAGATAAAGAGTGTACGTTGAACAAATCGTTTCAACCCTCATTTACACTAGGTAGTCGACACTTTTTTTAACCTATCAGAGGAGAATATTTTGCTCTTAGGAAACCCTCTATTTTGATTGGTTGAAAAGTGTCAGTCAGTAACCTGTCGGCCTAGTGTAAATCAGCCTTTATTGAGACTCATGTTGCCTCGTTGTTGACAGAAAGGTGAGCTAACTTGGGACGTTTTTCATCCATCTGCGCATGCGCAGAACTCAAAATACCTTTCGTTAAACTTTTAACATGAGACTGTAGACCGGACTGTAAATAAACTGAAAATATAATAAAAACGTAGAGTAATGGCCGGGACCACAGAGTTTGAACTTGGGTTAAGTTAAACGATTGGATTAAACAATCTGATAAGCTGTTGGTCGGTACTATAATCTATATAAATAAAATTGTAGATTTGTCTGTACATTGCTTAGAATCGTGAATTTTTTAATTAATATAAATAAACTGAACATATAATAAAAACGTAGATGAATGTCCGGGACCACAGAGTTTAAACTTGGTTTAAGTTAAACGATTGGATTAAACAATCTGATAAGCTGTTGGTCGGTACTATAATCTATATAGATAAAATTGTAGATTTGTCTGTACATTGCTTAGAATCGTGAATTGTCTGTACATTGCTTAGAATCGTGAATTTTTTAATTATTCTTACTCCTTAAACTCCTTATGCATCCACGAATCCAAAAATCACATTAGAAAAATTTCTGTCTGTATGTATGTGGGTATGTATGTGTGTATGTCTGTCTGTCACGCTAAATAGACCTTTGGTTGTCCTCTTTTGCTGAAATCAATTGTTTACGTGAAACCAAGTTGAAATTTAGATTGTCGTCCCGGGCATAAATGAAAATGAACCGAACTAAAAATGGTAATTATTCAAAAGCCAGGACAATGAAAAAGAAAGCTCCTTTTTGTGTTTAACCTAACCCTATAATAACGTGAAACCAAGTTGAAATTTAGATTGTCGTCCCGGGCATAAACGAAAGTGAACGGAACTAAAAATGGTAATTATTCAAAAGCCAGGACAATGAAAAAGAAAGCTCCTTTTTGTGTTTAACCTAACCCTATAATAACACTGGTTCACTGCTAATAATGTGAAAGCTTCTTTTTGTGTTCAACCTAACCCATAATAACACTGTTCACTGCTCATGTGTGACAGCTCCTTTTGTAGCAAATTTCCATTGACGTGACTTCTGAACAAGAACCCTGAAAATAGCTAGCGGAAATGAAAAAACTGAGGGTGAGTAGAAGCAGCACAAAAGCACACTCTAAGGGAAATGTAGTTTTGGCAGCTCACCCGTGTCGACGTTTGCTTTCCATTTGCTGACTAGAACCACGTGGGCCACTACGATCAACGC
The DNA here is from genome assembly GCF_000475195.1 of Diaphorina citri. NCBI lineage: Eukaryota > Metazoa > Arthropoda > Insecta > Hemiptera > Psyllidae > Diaphorina > Diaphorina citri. The sequence continues at coordinate 78,573 of NW_007377740.1, forward strand.
TACGCCTACGCCGAACTTAACGGCAACTGGAAATCGTAAGCACAAATACGACCGTATTAAACTAGTCCCGTGTATGGGTGAAAAATGTTTCATCTTTTACTTAGTAATTGGATAATGTTTTAATTTCTTCATGGTTTACGAAGTTTGGGTGCAGCAGTGGGCTACTACAATATAAAATATTATTGTGGTCAAATATTTTCACCACAATAACGAGGATAAGAAATAACAAGAGATTCTTAACAAATAATAATAATAATAATAATAATAATAATAATAATAATAATAATAATAATAATAATAATAATAATAATAATAATAATAATAATAATAATAATAATAATAATAATAATAATAATAATAATAATAATAATAATAATAATAATAATAATAATAATAATAATAATAATAATAATAATAATAATAATAATAATAATAATAATAATAATAATAATAATAATAATAATAATAATAATAATAATAATAATAATAATAATAATAATAATAATAATAATAATAATAATAATAATAATAATAATAATAATAATAATAATAATAATAATAATAATAATAATAATAATAATAATAATAATAATAATAATAATAATAATAATAATAATAATAATAATAATAATAATAATAATAATAATAATAATAATAATAATAATAATAATAATAATAATAATAATAATAATAATAATAATAATAATAATAATAATAATAATAATAATAATAATAATAATAATAATAATAATAATAATAATAATAATAATAATCACCTTTTCATTGATGTGGCCCCTTAGTTTAATCCTATCCACACCATTGTCATTTTCTTTGTTCTTGAATTCACTTCTCCCTTGTACATATTCTTATCTATTCAAATGTATGACCAATTAATTCGTAAATGTTGAATAAAATTGAATAAAAAAAAAAATAGTTTAAAATAATCAATGTTTATTAAGGAGTGAGACAGCGTTTCGCCCCGCCAAGTCAATATCTGACAGCGCTACTGAGATATTATATTTTACTTACTTGCCCACTTATCATTGATGGGAGCACTGTTGTTATCGCTCACTTCTTCCTCCTCTTCTTGTTCAGAGTCTACGGGGGAATACTCATAGGTTACCAGGGTGGACTGCAAAGGAAAAAAAAGTTACGAAACGAAATGTATTAATAATAAAGTAGGTTTTTAATTTTTATTAATATCGGACAAACCGTGCGAGAGTTATGGTGAAACAAGCAGACAAACTAAAGGAAAGGCCAGCCTAATTAGTTTGAAGGGGAGTGCACCTGCCTAGTAAGAGCCAAGTCGCGCGTTAAATTCCCGCCCGGGGCGAAATTCATCCTAAACAAATAAGGTTCGTTCTTGGAACGGCTGGCTTTCTCCTATCCTGTCCTCCTTCTCTCTTCACTTTCGGGACTAGACCTCTGTTGTTACAGTTCCTTACATCAAAACGCTTATTTCTCTAACAAATCTCTCTTGGAAGGTTTGGAAAGTCTCCCCTCCTGGGTTTACATAAAAAAAAAAAAAAATCGATATGATCTTAGCCGTTAAAGTAAAATAATAATAGCGAGTTTTTGCAACCAAAATTAGCGTCCCGTTAACTGAAATCTTTAATCAAATTTAATGTTATTTGACGAAAACTCGTTCCTGCGCAAAACTCGCTAATAATAAAAAAGCAAAGCCTTACTTCCTGAGTGGGTTCAACATCGCTCTGACTCATTTCGGCCTCCTCCTCCTCCTCGTCCAACTCCTCCTCATACTCCCCAAAGTCCGACTCATCCACATCTGACGATCGCTAATAATAAAAACGCAAAGCCTTACTTCCTGAGTGGGTTCGACATCGCTCTGACTCATTTCGGCCTCCTCCTCCTCCTCGTCCAACTCCTCCTCATACTCCCCAAAGTCCGACTCATCCACATCTGACGGGGGCAGAACCACCTCCCCGGGTTCCACCAGAGTGGCGCGTCTATCCATCACAGGCGGGGGTGGCTCCTCCTCTACGGGTGGGAGTGGAGGGGAGATCTCTTCAACGTACACCGGGGATTGGGCCGCCTGCGGGAGAGGGCCGGGCGGTAGAACGTCTGGAATTACAGGAATATTATCTCACTAAGAATAATGAAGCATAAATACTAATGAAATATGGCTGTTAATTTTCAAAATAAAATTCTCCGAGTTTAGTTCTTTGTAGAGTATTAAAATTTTCCATGATAAATTTCCCCAAGGTTTCTTTACAATAATCTGAAGACAAAAGAAAAAAATATTAGTTATTCACAAACAAAGTTATTCAATTTTGACTTTATCAGGTTACTTCCGCGCCACCCTGTAGTTATTCTTTTGACTAGTGAAGCTAGTCAAAAGAACCATGTTCTTGGCCTGAGATCAAGGGAGTGCAAACCATCACGGTGAGTCACTGAGCTCAACTTGGTGTTTCATATGAAAAGGTTTTTTTTTCTGTAAGATCAATCTTAATGAGGTAGAACTTGATCGTTAAATCCCTTATTAAAATAAATGTTTAATCAAAAGATCCTTATGAATGTGAGTGAAAACACAGCTTATAAAAAATAACACCACATTAGACAAAATTATAACACAGTCGTTAGAGTAGAATGTCATTCAAATAAAGAGTTCTTGAGGTGACCTAAAATTATGAAAATTGTCCCTAAAAGTACACAAGTACTTAGTGGGATGCATAAAGAAAAGACTGCGAAGGAGATTCTGAATGTTAACAATAAACTTCTTCTTATTATGGAATAGAATTCATTATAAAAGACTCAATTAGACGTAATACCTACGATGAAATATGAAAATTGTCCCTAAAAGTACACAAGTACTTAGAGGGATACATAAAGAAAAGACTGTGAAGGAGATTCTGAATGTTAACAATAAACTTCTTCTTATTATGGAATAGAATTCATTATAAAAGACTCAATTAGACGTAATACCTACGAGTACATACTACGCAGGTACTTTTGACGTAGGGCTGACTTATGGCATACTGTAGGGTGAGAAAAAGATTATTTTTTGGTTTCGAATTTGTTCATGTCTGTTCCTGTTCGACTCTCATCGAAAGATCTTGGAAGAGGCTGGTTCAACTCCAGTCAAAAAATCAGTCCAACAGTACAAGATGGAAGGATTTCTTTAATAAAATACGTTTTAAGCGAAGGCGAAATGTGTTGAATTACGACCAGGGACATCAATCACAGTTTAAACTTAGTTTAAGATTAAGTTAATCTATAATCTTAGTCTAAAAAAAAGGAATTTAGCTAAAAACCATTAGGGAAAACTCCATCTAAAAAAAAAAGGAATTTAGCTAAAAACCATTAGGGAAAACTCCATCTTAAAAAAAGGAATTTCGCTAAAAACCATTAGGGGAAAACTCCATCAAAAGGAATTCAGATAAAAACCATTAGCTAGGTCAACACAGACCAACGAAATCAAAAGCACACGTCTCTTACATGGACCATCCTCTTCATCTTCCTCAGGCGCCGGAGATCTGTACACAATCTTCCTCCAATCCTCCACGACCTTCTCTTCATCATCTCTCTCCTTACTATCATCATCAGCTTCATTACTATTATCTTCATCCAATTCTCTATCATCTTCCAAATCTTTGTCATCTTCCAATTCTTTATCAACTTCTCCACTGATGTCATCTTTGTCTACACTGTATCTGTGACGGTCCGTATATCTGTCATCATCATCATCATCGTCATTGTCCTGTTGTGTTTCATCATCTTCATCATCATCATCATCGCCATCTTTTTCATCATCTTCATCATCATCACGGTCTTTTTCATCATCATTATCTCCTTCCGTGTCATCATTATCTTGACTATCATATCCTTCATCATCGTCATCGGCTTTCTCTTTGGTTGCCTCGGTGGTGTAGATATACTTGTTGATGAACCCCGTAAAGACTCCCTCTTCATCCACTTCTTCTTCTTCAGGAGTCGGTTGGATATATCTCCGAATGAAACCACTGAAGATTCCTGCCTCGTCGTCTGCCTCGGTTTCTTCACTGGCATGGGCATCATCAGCTTCGTGTTCTTCATTTTCTTCTTCGTGCTCTTCATTTTCTTCATCATGCTCTTCATTTTCATCGTTTTCTTCTTCATTTTCATCATCATGCTCTTCATTTTCCTCATGTTCTTCATCTTCACCGCTATGGTCCCCGTGTGTTTCGTCTAAATCGTGATCTTCATCCTCGTCTTCATGTTCATCTAAGAGGTTGGAATCATTCAACGAATGGAAGTGAATTTCAAGTTTTTTTTTTTTTACAAATGGAGTCGTCCAAATAAAAGCAAATCAATTTAATGTCGTATTAAGTAATGTTTGAACCACAATTCAATATTAAAGTGAAACGGACTGGATTGAGCAATGTTTGATTGGTCAATGGTAACCCAAAGTTTAAAGCTTAACCAATCATACACTTATGTATTTTATTATGTATGTATTTTATGTACCTCTTTATGTATGTATTTTATTTACTCGTATTAATGGTTTATTTTTAATTTTCTTGTGCTTCTCTCTTTTTTTTTTTTAAAACCTAATTAATCTCTTAATATCTATATAAAAAAAAATCAATAAATGGTATACCCATCCGTAAAAGCCGGAGCTTGTGCCACGAACGTTGCTTACAAAATTTACATAGTTACAATCTTGTTTTTACTTACCATGTGCCACATCATGACTATCATGCGAGTCTACTTTATCCTCAATCCATCCTTCCAATAGCTGAGACCAAGGTGATTCAATACCGGATTGCACTGGAAATAGAACGAAATTGAACCCAGAGAATGAATAATAAGTTCATAAAAATGCAGTTTCATTGTGTTATTATGTCACAACTTTGGTGCTCACTGCAGCATTGTAGGATTTTCCCAATATCTCAATAATCCTAAATGTTGTTTACCTACCATGCTGGCACCGGTCGCTATGCGCATTTATATGTCATAGCTACTCATTTTCCTCACGAGGCTGAGTGGGCCCCGCGGTATCATCTATTGAAGATCGCTCGGATCTTCGAGCTCCGTTATGAACACCTTGACTCCATACACAACAAGCTGGTTTCGTCCCTCCGGGAATTTTTTAGCCCGTAGTTTATTCGATCGTGGTTAAAGAATACCTATGTAGTACCTACCTAATTTGTTTAATATTCAGTTTATTATTATTCTTGATTTGATTTTTTGATTTTACTTTCTTAACTTCTTCAAGCAAACATAGCAACAGCAAACCACCTACACCAGGCTTGTCCAACCCGCGGCCCGCATGCGGCCCACGAGCTCATTTTTGCGGCCCGCGAAGGCCCCCTAAAAAAAATGAACGAAAATGAGAAATAACAGTAAATATACTAAATAAAATAATTAATGCATGAAAATTTTGTGAAGAACAAACAAAGAGCCAAACTTACGGACGAGTCCCTATCACACCTTCTACCGTTTGTGTACCGAAGGCGTGAATGTCGGTATTCACGCACTTGTGTCAGCTACAGAGTGTCCACAGAAATCGCACTAATGTCATCATGTGGTAAGTTTTCATATAAAAATAAAATTATATTATAATTACATTAAACCAGGCCACCCCCCCCCCGTGA